>NC_135531.1:62756147-62998647 GCF_045843805.1 Urocitellus parryii | reverse complement strand
CGATAGTTTATTTTTTCTCTTGTCTCTTCAATTTTATCAAAGGTAATCATAGTAAGCTTAATTTATTTATAAAATGAGATTTTAGTCTCACTAAACTTGGCCTGATTATTTGCTTCAAGTGCAGCAAGAAGTAATTGACCATATAAGCCCTTTTAAAATGTGCTTTGATGGAATTTTTAATAAGGAATCTCAGATTAGGCATTTTTAAAAAACCTCTTGGACTGGGGTAGAGCTCAGTGGTAGAGCTCATGCTTATCACAAACATGATCCTGGATTCAATCTTCTGCACCAGAAAAAAGAAGAAAAAATTAAAAAGAAACAAAAAATAAAAATAATAAACTATAAACTTAAAAGCCTATTAAAAATAAAATTGGAAATTAAGTCAAGGACTCATCATCAGGTTTCACCTATAGTACTCAGGTGAATTCCTCTCCTCTTGAGGTTTTCAAGGTATTTTGAGGTTCCTGGGTCTGTCAAAAAGTGACTTTTTTTTTTTTTTTTTTTTTTTAAGGAGAAAGGTATACAATTTGTTAACATGCTGGGGGTATAGCTCAGTTGATATAGTGCTTGCCTTGCATGTACAAGGCCCTGGGTTCAATCCCCAGCACCACAAAAATAAAGAACCACTTCAGTTATTTATATTAAAAAATAAATAAAGACAGTTTTGAGTTTCTTAAGTGTTTAAAAAAAAAAATTTGTTAACATGCAAAAGAGGGAAATCACAGCCAGGGGGTGATTACCCCATAAAGTCTTATTCCATACTTACCTGTAAGGCCAGGAGGCCTGGAAGGGAACTATGCACTTGAAGTACCAAGTCCATTTTCCAGGGGTCTCCTGTTGTCCCCACACAGTTCCTTAAAGCAGTCTTGTTATATCTGAAGATATAACATTCCAGACAAAATCTTTGTAACATAACCAGGAATTACAATTGTGGCCTGTTACAAGAAGAAAGGATTCTTATTGAATTTATACAAATAACTCTGTTGCCTTAAAATTAGGAATAGTCATACATAGTTTCCAAATTCTGAGAGGTTAGTTAGTGAGGAAGGTAAATGTTTAAATTCTGTTTTCAAAAGGTACACCTTACCAAATTGCTGTGAGCTAGTTAGCCAAGAAGAAAAAAGTATCCCTAAACTGCGAAAACAAAACCAAAAAAACCCAGCAATATTTTAAATAAAATGACATAATTCTCATCATCTCAGTTCCATGTAGTTAATTCTTGTTCTATTTGATGTTGGGTTAACAGTTTTAGGAGGCTAGTTCTAAAAAGTTCTGAAATTCTTAGTCCAGTGATATGGCCTTAAAATTCTAGTCAGAGTTCTTTTTATCCCTTTCCATGAACCTCTTGAAGAATCAACACTTTTGGATTACAGATACTTGAGAAAAGACCTTTCAGAAGATGCATCAGACTAAAACATTTTAACTGGTGATATCAAAACTTAAAATGGTTAAAGATTTGATAAGAGTTCAACAATGAATGAGGATATTTGGTTATTTCTGTGCCATATAGCAATTTGACTATAACCAGAATTATGATTGCTTATGTGTACTAAGACATAAGATTTCCAGGAATCCCATAAAATTTTGGAACACATAATATGTGTTAATTTATTATTTATTATGTATTAATAATAAATTTGTACAAATAGATCTCAAAGAAGGTTAAACATCATTTCTTTTTTATTTTCATTATTTATTTATTTTGTCCAATACTGGGGATTGAACCTAGGGATGTTTTACTATTGAGCTACAGGCCCAGCCCTTTATTGATTGATTGACAGAGTTTACTAAGTTACTCAAGTTAGCCACAAACTTTCATTTATCAGTTTTAACAGTTTTGGAGGAAAGTCTTTAGATTCTTTTATACATAAAATTATGTCATCTGCAAAAAGGGGTAATTCGAACTTCTCCTTTTCTATTTGAACACCTTTTGTTTATTTCTCTTACCTTTTTGCTCTAAGATTTCCAGTATTTTGAAAGTGGTAAAAGTGGATATCTTTATGTTGTTCCTGATTGTTGAGGAAATGGTTTCAGCTTTTCCCCCATTTAGTATGATGTTGACTATGGGTTTGTCATCTGTAGGCTTTATCATTTTGAAGTACTTTCCTACCATCCCTAATTTTTCTTTTTCTTTTTTTTTTTTCCTTTTGGTACTGGTGATTGAGCCCAGGGGGCACTTAATCACTGAGCCACATCTCCAGCTTTCCCCACCCTTTTTTCCTAATTTTGAGGCAGGGTCTTACTATGTTGCTGAGGCTGGCTTTGAAATTGTAATCCTCCTGCCTCAGCCTCCAGAGTTGCTGGAATTACAGGCATGCACCACCACACCTGGCTCCCATAGGTTTTCATATGCTGTGTTTATATTTTCATTTGTTTCAAGGGATTTTAAAATTTCTCTCTTGACTTCTTCATTGACCCATTGATTGCTCATGAGAATAGTGTTAAATTTCCATGTATTTGTACAATGACTACTGTTCTGCTTATTATCATTTCCCAGTTTTATTCCATTGCAGTGGGAGAAGATACATGTTATGATTTCAGTTTGTTTGAATTTGTTGAGACTCATTTTGTGGCCTAACTTATGGCCTATCTTGGCAAAGGTCCCATGTGCTGATGAGAAGTGTGTGTATTGTGCAGCTGGTGGATGAAATGTTTTGTTGAATGTGTTTGAGGTCCATTTGGTGTATAGCACAGTTTAGCTCCAGTGTCTCTTTGTTAATTTTTTTTTTTTGTCTGGATGATCTGTCCATTGATGGAAGTGGGACATTGAAACCCCCAGCTCTTATTGTGTTAGAGTCTTGCTCTCCATGTAGATGGAATAATGTTTGCTTTGTATAACTGGGTGCTTCTACAGAGTACATATATATTCATAATCATCTTTTCTTCTTGTTGAGTTGATCCCTTTATAGTGACCTCTTTGTCTCTTTTTACAGTTTTTTTTTTTAATTTGAATTCTGTCTTATCTGATACAAGTATAGTTACTCCTGTCCACTTTGGTTTCTGGTAGCGTGGTACTTCTTTGTACATTTTATAAATCAGAAAAATTTTCAAATTCTGAAACAGTTGTTAAATATTCTTCAAATGAGACAAAGTTACTTTCTCATCAACAAAAATGCATCTCCATGTTTTCCTCAGAACTTTTTTTTTCCTAGAACATGCCCTGGTGTTCTTGTATGCTTTGTGTATTGAATTTGTCTTTTTTATTTCTAACAGTTTTAATTTTATATATTAATTAGGATTTTAATTCCTAGCAATCATTAATCAGCATTTGGTAGACTAACAGCCCTTTAATAATCTCTAGAGATATATTTTAATGTGGAACAGGACATATTTATTAACAGACCAAATGTGTTTGGTTTTTCTATAACATTTAAGAAGCCAAAAGTAAATATACTTGATTCTATGTTTAGCAATTAATGTTTTAGTATTTTATCTTATTTGGAAATGGCCTAGATATTTAATAAATATCCATCATTTAATTTCACTTAATAAAACTCTATGGATTAGAGAAATTTGTAAAGTAAATATGTTATAAAAAACAATTGTTTAAAATACTTTATAAGTTTTTATCCCATTTATATCTATTTGGTTTGCTTGTTCTTAGGTCAAACTCACTGTGTGTGTGTATGTGTGTGTGTGTGTAGTATTGGGCATGGAATCTAAGGCCTTGTGCATGTTAGACAAATGTACCATTGAGCTATACATCCAGCCCCCAAACTCACATTTTTATGGTCTTGAATACTTAATAGAGATCAAAGTTGTGAGTCTGTATTAAATTTAATGTCAGTAGCCATGTCTGTTTTAATTAGATCAATAATGTTTTTGTTTATCAATGATTACTAAAGACACATGAACTTGAAATACATTTGCGTTAATTATATTTAATCTGCAAGTATTTTTTTTTAAAGTCAACTTAGTACTATGTAGACAATATCTAAACCCATGGGGTAGATAAATGTATATGTTGATACAACTTACCACAAACACATGTAAATGTAAATATGTAAAATATATACAAAGATCTTATAGTTTTTCACTTAAAATTTTTAGCCAAGAGTCAAATAGAATGTTTGATAATGGGCTTAGGAGAAAATTCAGATACCTGTTCAAAATAGGTGACTCTTTAATTTATTTCTGTTTCTTAGCTGCCTTATTAGCAAGGAACTTAATCAAAAGAGAGCAGAGCAGACCTGAGAGGAATCCACCCACAGTTCTTGGGGCTCCACGAGGAAGGCAGAAGACCCCACAAAGATGGCTAGTGTCACCTCTTCTGTGTTCATCAGGGGCTTTAAGGTCACAGAAGGAAGCAGGGGTGTGGAAGAAAATGGAAAGGTCAGGTCTTAGAGAAATCAATTGGAAAGATCTTGACTTTTTCAAAGTTGAACGTATAGTTAGCAGAGGTTTAAGAAAAGAGGGTGTCAGCTGACAGAGAAGTTTTGATGAGGGAGCTCGACTCCCATAGAGAGAATAGATATGCCTTGAAAATTACAACCTGAACATCAGCTTCCATTTAAGCTGATTTCTTACTATAGAGCTCTTATAAATCCATGGTAGAAAAAATATCACACATTTACAATACATATACATGTATAAATACATAGCAACAGATTTTACAGTTTTTACGTCTTGTAAGCTGTGGACTAAATGTTGAGCAAAGGCATTTTCATAGCAGTTTGGTCTGTGTAAAACAAACAAAAAGTCTCTTTGCTAATTCTCTTTTTTTCTCTTGAGAAATACTGTAAGTTTTCACCAAGGAGATGCAAGGAGACATATTTGCCCATTAGTGGTTTATATAATCACTACTTAGAGTTTTCTTTCTTTTTTTAAGGATGTGAAAGTCCCATTTCCAGTGTCCTGATTTTTCATAGTATCTGTAAGCATTCTGAAAATAGATGGGCTTTAAACTGTGTTTAGAGGTTTATTTCTTTCTTCTTTTATTCTTTTTTTTTTGTGTGTGTGTGCGTGCTGGGAATTGAACCCAGAGCACAACAATCGCCTTTAATTCCCCTGAGAACTATACTGCAGCCTGAACAACTACAGAATTGACTTATCCATTCCACACATTTAATTTATTATTATTTTATATTAAAAGCAGATTTCTGACTAAGATGGAAATCAAAAGATTTTTCTGTTCTAAAGCTATTTATCTTTTAAATCTGTACTAAACTGATTTCTTTCTATGTTTCCATTTTAATTCAGGAGAGAAAAAGTAAAACAAATAACTACAAAAAGTTCCTAGCACACTCTAAACCACAGGTATCACATGTGACATATGGCATAAAGGCACAGTGCAATTCAAAATAATAATAATTATTTTGAATTAATAAAAAACAATTCTTTTTTTCTTTTTTAGAGTATTATAGTTATACATAATAATTGGGTTCATTTTGACAAAATCATATATGCATGGAATTTGGTTTACTCCCATTTCATTCCCTAGTCTCCCCTTCCCAACTACTTTCCTCCCTCCCCCTATTCTTCTTCCCCTACTCTACTGGTCTTCCTTTCACTCTTCATTTATTTATCTAATATTTTAATTGTTTTTTTTTCCATAGTTGTGTAGGGATAGCATCCCTTTATTTTATTTATTTTTATACAGTGCTGAGGATCGAACCCAGTGCCTCTCACAATCTAGGAAAGTGCTCTGCCACTGAGCTACAGCCCCAGCCCTCTATTTATTTATTTTTGATTGATGTTTTATAGATATTCATAAAGGTAGAATTCACTGTGGTATATTTATACACGCACATAACATGATTTGATTCAATTCCCCTCTCCTGTTCTGTCTTTATATTGATCTCCTTCTACTCCACTGATCTTCCTATATTTTGTGATATCCAATCTCCTCCTTACCTTTTCTTCCCCTTATTTTACTGTAGCTTCCACATATGAGAGAAACATTTGACTCTTGATTTTCTTAGTCTGGCTTATTTCACTTAGCATGATGTTCTCCATTTCCATCCATTTATCAAAAAATGCCATAATTTCATTCTTTTTTATGACTGAGTAAAATTCTATTTTACTCAGAAGGGACATTTTCTTTATCCATTCATCTATTGATGGGCATCTGGACTAATTCCATTATTTTGGCTATTGTGAATTGTGCTGCTATAAACATTGATGTGGCTGTGTCCCTACTGTATGATGGTTTTAGTTCTTTTGGATAAATACCATGGAGTGGGATAACTGGGTCATATGGTGGTTTCATTTCCAATTTTGAGAAATCTCCATACTGCTTTCCAGAGTGGTTGTGCCTCAGTCTGGCTGGGCACAAAATCACGAGCCACTCACAGCCTTGTAGATTCAAACAGCAATTCTTTATTCCGGAACTCTCACCAGCACTCTACACGCACGTTCTGGGGAAAATACACACTTCCACTCGGCTCTGCATCCCCAAATACTCTCTGAATCCCTCGAGAATTCAACAGGAACTCAAGGAGCAGGTGGGCGCCTGAGGCAGCAGGACACGCCCTATTCCCAGCAGGGTCCACCTTAAACCTGGAACCACCCTAAACCCAAGGAGTGGGCGCTTGAGGTAGCAGGATACTCCCTATTCCCAGCAGGATACACCCTAAACCTGGACCCACCCTGGTCCTTGAGCAGGGTCACCTTTCTCAAACAATCATGCAATGTCACTGCAAATGACCTGGGTCCAAGGCAAGCCCATTTCCACAATGGAGAGTCCTCCCTCTAAGCAACATGGAGTAGGCTGACAAGGAAATTGCCATGCGTCATTCTTACTTGGCTATGGCTCTCAGTATGGTTGCACTAATTTGAAGTCCCATCAACAATGTTTGGATGTACCCTTTCCCCCACATCCTTGCCAACATTGATAACTCTTTATATTCTTTTTTTTTTTTTGAGAGAGAGAGAGAGAGAGAGAATTTTTATTTTTAATATTTATTTATTTTTTTTAGTTCTCGGCGGACACAACATCTTTGTTTGTATGTGGTGCTGAGGATTGAACCCGGGCCGCACGCACGCCAGGCGAGCGAGTTACCAGTTGAGCCGCATCCCCAGCCCAACTCTTTATATTCTTGATAATTGCCCTTCTGACTAGAGATGAAATCTTAGTGTAGTTTTATTCTGCATTTCCCTGATTGCTAGTGATGTTGAACATTTTTTTTCATATATTTGTTGGCCATTTGTGTTCTTTCTTTTGAGAAGTGTTTGTTTATATCTTATTCTTTTGCCCATTTACAAAATAATTCATACTCAAGACCAACACTAGTAAATGAATATAATTAGATCCAGATCACACCTTAAAACAGCAGAAATAAAGAAAAGATTTGCTACCCAGAAAATCCTGCATTTCTGTCTGGACATATTTCTAGGGGTTCCCAATCATCAATTGTCCATCTTCACCTGATGATCCTTCAACCTGTGTGCCCCCAGTAGCTGGATAGTAGGAAACAAAAGCTGTTTAATGATACCCCCAAAGCCAAGAGTCACGTACATATAAATTCAAAACAAGTAATTAAAACTAATTAGCTGGGAATGGTGGTGCACGCCTGTAATCCCAGCAATTTGGGAGGCTAAGGCAGGAGTATTGCAAGTTCAAAGCCAGCCTTAGCAACTTAGCCAGGCCCTAAGCAACTCAGCAAGACCCTATCTCAAAATAAAATATAAAAAATATAAAAAATAACCACTGGGAATGTACCTCAGTGGTTAAACACTCCTAGGTTCAATGCCTGATTCCAAACAAACATAAAAAGAATAACTAATTTTTATAAATGTTTTCCTCTTGAGTCAAAGGAATTTACTTGAGGAAATGGAGCTAAATTTAGAAGAGGAACATTTGAAATTGAGGGCCCAAGGATTTAAACTTTGTTCTAAATATGATTTCTGCTTTTTAATCTTGTCAAAGGAGGTTTCTAAAGCTAGTCTAAAATATGTAGATTTTTTTGTGTGTTTGTGCTATATATGGTATATCATGTATGTGTATGTATATATACACATACATGATATACATGTGTATATCTATGTATATCATGTATGTATATACACACACATGGTGATTGTTTTTCCTTTGTATATTTTTATAGGTACTAGTAAGAGCTATTTAAGACCAGAATGTTCTCAAACATTTTTTTTTTAATGTAGATGATCCATTGTCTGGCTATAGGCAGATCCACAAAGGTGGATTTATTCCAATAGTCATGAAATCCAATGACTCTCTTTATGAAAAGACCAGGAATAAATTTTATAATGAGAGTAGGAAGCATTTCTGAAGAGGGCACAAAAGAAGCAGCCCTAGGATCAAAAAAATTCACTCTCAAAAACAGACTTAAGAAAGCCAAGATCGCTCAGGTGTTAAGGATGATGTTTAACACACATGTTATCTCTAGTATCCTCAGGGATGTGTGGGCACATGGACATCTGGGGGTGCCTTCACTCACAGACCTGTTACTCTGTGAAGGTCCTCCAGGGATTGGATTTTCCCTGTACTAACTAAGGCAACAAAAGTTGAGATGATAAAAGCCTCTTATGGATGGGATTTATTAAGACCACAGTCCCTAAGAGCTTGGCATACTTGGATAGTAAGCTGCTTAAAATCTTACGTATGTGTCTTAGCCAAGTATGGCGACACACATCTATAAACCCAGCTACTCTGAAGTCTTGAGATAGGAGAATCTCAAGTTCAAGACCAGCCTGGGTAATTTAGTGAGAACTATCTCAAAATAAAAAATAAAAAGGACTGGGATATAGCTTAGTGGTATAGTACTTGCTTGACCTCCATGAAGCCCAGGGTTCAATCCCCAGCCTCCCAGCAACTTGGGAGGCTGAGACAGGAGGACTGTGAGTTCAAAGCCAGCCTCATAAATGGTGAGGTGCTAAGCAACTCAGTGAGACCCTGTCTCTAAATTTTATACAAAATAGGGCTGGGGATGTGGCTCAGAGGTTGAGTGCCCCTAAGTTCAATCCCAAGTACCACCCCCACAAAAAAATAAAATAAATCCCCAGCCTCAAACTACTTACATGTCTTCAGTTCCCCATCCTTTTGATTGGCCACTGGTACAAACTGATACTTATAGATACCCCATAGACATCAAGACCAAGAAAGAATTTTCTTACTCATTCAGTCAAGTTCTCAAGGGCATTTAAAAAGTGGGGATGGGATAGGAAAGGGACCTCATCCTATTTTTTTGTTTGTTTGTTTGTTTTTGGTCCCAGAGATTTAACTCAGGGGCAACTCAACCACTGAGCCACATCTCCAGCCCTATTCTGTATTTTGTATTTTCTTTAGAGACAGAGTCTCACTGAGTTTCTTACCGCTTCCCTTTTGCTAAGACTGGCTTTGAATTTACAATCCTCCTGCCTCTGCCTCCTGAGCAGTTAGGATTACAGGCGTGTGCTTGGCATGCCTATTTTTATCTATTGCACTGTCAGCAAAATTTTGTCTAAATAGATACTGCAAAACAGTGTGAAGGAATGGCTTGAACAACCAGTTTGTAAAGGCTTTAGGCCTGTGTTCTACTCTACAAACCCCTCCTCATGACAAAAGACACAGAAAAACAGAGGACAAGGGAAAACAGACTATTTCTGGGAGGAAGGGCATCCGACAATGAGTACTTAGAGCAAGGTATACCAGAATTGCTGCATGTTTGGTTTGGATCTGAAGTGTTTCCCCAAAGCTAAAGGCTTGGTTGCCAGTCTGTGGCACTATTGGGAGATGTTGCAATCTATATGAGGTGGGGCCTAGGGTTAGAAGAGGGATCACTGGGATATACCCTTGAAGGGGGTTTTGGGACCCTGACCCTTCCTTTCTCTCTCTCTGTTTCTCAGCCTCTGGGATGTGACCAGTTTTGATCTACCACCTGCTCCCTACCATGTTTGGCCTCATAGGCCCAAAGTGACAGAGCCAAGTGATCATAGACTGAAACCATGAGCCAAAAGAAATCTTTCCTTCTTGTAAGTTGTTTATCTCAGGTATATTTGTTACAGTGATGGAAAGCTGATTGGTATGCTAATCTAAGGAGTACTCCATATAAATCAAGTGTTTTCTGCCTATTAATTTAAATTTGGAAAAGCAAGAGAGACAAATAGAGATTTAACCATTCGCTTAACTAAATTCTACAGAGACCAAGAAGTGTGACTGGTGAGAAATATTTACCTTATGCTGGCTCTGGGTTGTCCAGCTGTGAGTTCCCTTGACTGTAGCTTCCAGAAGAGCACAGTGGCTTTGATGTATCTGAGCCATGGCACCAAATTTGTAGGGAAAAAGGGAAATTTCTCCTTTACCCTCTGAATATTCACTAAAATAGGATGGCAAAGCAGATAAAATAGGAAAAAATACAACTTTATGACATACATGGAGGAAAACTCATAATCACCCCTACAAACCATTGTTAAGGTACAATTTATTGGAATTATTTTAATTTCTTTCTTTCTTCCTTTTTTAACCAGGGATTGAACCCAAGGATACTTAATTGCCGAGCCACAGTCCCAGACCTTTTAAATTTTTTATTTTGAAACAGGGCCTTGCTAAATTACTAGGGTCTCACTAAATTGCCAAGGCTGGCTTTGAACTGGCTGTGATCCTCCGCCTCAGCCTTGCAAGTCACTGGGATTATGGCATGTACCATTACACCTGGCCATTATTTTATTTTTTAAATGATACATAATACATCAATAGGAATATTCCCATTAAAAATTATGAATTGAATATTTTCTTATTAAATTTTCTTCAAAATAATTTTATAAACGCCATGATACATCATCATATGAACACATAATAATTCAACCATTTGTTCTAAATCTTCATTATCCTACAAGGACACACAGACACACACACACACACACACACACACACACACACATTTTTAAAGCATAGTTTCCTAGAATAGAACTAATGTTTCAAAGGAAATAAAAATGTTTGAGGCTCTTGCCAAGTTATTGTTCAAGGAAGACTGTTATGATTTCTTATTACCACTAACAATATATAAAAATATAGGTCTTGTTATACTTAAAACACTTTAAAATACCTTTTCAAAGTTAATAGGATAAATAGTATTTCATTTTCACTTGTATTTGCATACTTTTTATTATTAATAATATTCAAGATGTATGATTACTATTCATTTATTTTTATTTGAATAATTTAGTTCTTAACTGTTACCAATTTTTAATTTTTATAGTACCTTGAAGATTAATGGATTTTATTTTATTTTTTTGGAACCAAGGATTGAACCCAAGGGCACTTAACCACTGAGCCACATCCCCAGCCCTTTTTAAATATTTTATTTAGAGACAGGGTCTCGTTGAATTGCTTGGGGCTGGCTTTGAACTTGTAATCCTCCTACCTCAGCCTCCTGAGCCACTGGGATTATAGACATTTGCCACTATTTCCAACCAGACTTAATTTTTTGAAATAGTTTAGGTTTCCAGAAAAAAAAATCAGTTGGAAAATAGATATTTCCTATATTCCTGCCCACCCTCTTAGCAGCTCCCCTACTCCTTCCTACCAATTTCCCCATTATTAACATCTTGCATTAATGTAGTATATTTGTTATCATTAATGAACCAATGTTATTCCATTGTTATTAACTGAGGTCTATGGTTTACATGGAGTTGACTCTGTGTTGTAGCAACAGTTGTCTTTCAGTAACTTAGGAGATTGATTCCAAATCCCTCCCCTAGGATGCCAAAATTCACAGATGCTTGAGCAAGTCCCTTATGTAAAACCATATAGTATTTGTATGTAACCTGTGTAAATTTTCCCTTGTACCTAAAATCATCTCTATACTTAATATAAATGCTAGTTAAATAGTTTCACAATGGCATTGTTCAGAGAATGATGACAAGAAAAAAAACAGTATGTACATGTTCAGTACAGGGGCAGTCATCACAGGCCTAAAACCACATTGTATCCCATCTGAGGCTGGTTGAATCCAGGATGCAGAACCCACAGATACAGACCAACTGTACATTCAATGAGTTTTGACAAATGTATAATGATATGTAACTACTATTATAGCATCATAGAGATGAGTTTCACTGTCCTAAGAATCCTCTGTCCTCTGCCTATCCGTCCTCTCTTTCCTCTTAACCCATGATAACCACTGATCTTCGTATTGTTTCCATAGTTTGGTTCTTTCTATTGTGTCTTGTAGTTGAAATCATAGAATAGGTGGTCTTTTCAGACTGGCTTCTTTGTCTTAGCAATATGTATTTAAGATTCCTCCATGTCTTATTGTGTCTTGATAGCTCAGTTTTTATTGCTGAATATTTTATTTTATGGATGGCTTGTTTAATCACTGATTGAAGGACGACTTGGTTGTTTCAAGTTTTGGCAATTATGAATAGAACTGCTGTAAACATTCATGTGCAGGTTTTTGTGGGGATATAACTTTCAACTCCTTTGGGTAAATATCCAAGAGGATAATTATTAGATTCTATGGTAAGAGTACATTCAATTTTGTAATAAGATGCCATAGTGTTTTCCAAAGTGGCTGCACCGTTTCTCATTGTACCACCAATGAGTGAGAGTTCTTGTTGCTTATAATACTTCTTAAAAATCAATGCATCAGCTATTTGTCTGTGAGGAAAACCCATTTGTCACATGTGGAGTAGAGCTTGTTTCCCTCAGCTTATTGATTATATTTTAATCTTTTTCAATCATTGAAGTTTTACTGTGAAGGATCTGCTTAGGATAAATCCCTCCAAAATTCTATTGTTCATACTGGATGCTTTGAATTCTTGATTTTAATAGTAATTAAAAAATATTTTCTCAGCTAGGCAGGGTGGTGGTGTGCCTATAGTCCCATCTACTTAGGAGGTTGAAGCGAGGATCATTTGAGCCCAGGGGTTCAAGACCAGCCTGGGCAATATTATCAGGAGCCCATCTATAAAAACTACTTTTGAGGGTGCAGGGGGGCAGGAAAGATAGTGGAATGAGATGAACATCATTACCCTAGGTGCATGTATGACTGCACATATGGTGTGACACTACATCGTGTACAACCATAAAAATGTAAAGTTGTGCTGCAATGGTGTACACTGACTGCATTCTGCTGTCATAATTAAAATAAATAAATAAAATTTAAAAATTACTTTCTAAATTTTAATAGACTCACATGCTGCTCTCATGGAGCCCACATAGTATGCAACCCACATTTTGCCCTATTTGTTCCACATTGAAATCTCTCACCAGCCAATTTTATCTGCAGATATAATTCACTTTAGTGAATATGCTTCAAAGACCTTGAGTGTATTCAGCTGAGCTATTTTTTAGATTCAGGAAAAATATTTTGTTGAAATAACTTTCAGATTACTTAAATATCCAAAGAAAGACTGCGAGACCTTTAATGAAGTCAGTGCAAGGCTCACCCGTCCCCTCCTCACTGTGGAAGGACCCAGGTTACACCGCAGAAGTGAATTAATTTGATTATAGACTCATGAGCTAGAGAGGAGACTTCTAAGGTGCAAGTTCAGCTATAAGTCTGACCTAATTTAAGTCATATCCAACATAGGATGTTTGTTCATATCTTCCAGAATTCCAGATATTCTATGCTTATTAAAACAGAAAAGTCACTAAATTTTTCTTTTTGGGATGTATTTTTCCTTAGGCAGAACTAAACTTCTTTCTGTGGAATTAGAAAAAATCATTCCAGGCCTGGGGATGTAGGTGGTAGTGGAGTACTTATCTAGCATGCTCAAGGATTTATTTCCCAGCACCATAAAAACAAAACAAAGCAAACAAACACACACACAAAAAACTGTACTTTTGTTTGGAAAACACCCATGATCATAATCTTTTGTACACATAAAGATGTTACTTTCTTTTGCTTCTGTGTCAATATCCTTAAATGTATCTTGGTGTTTCTAAATTTTATTATTCTTAAGTCTCCATATTTGTATCATTCTTGATAATTAATTACCACTTACTGAGCACCTACTATGTGCTGAACATTGGGCTAAGATCTGGGAACTATCAAAGACAAGGGCTGGACAACTTTTTGGGTAAAGGACTAGGCATTTTAGACTTTGGGAGCTATGCAGCTTCTGCCACAACACTCAACTCTGCAGTTGTGGTGTGAAACCAGTGATAGACAACATGTAAAGGAAAGGGTGTGGCTGTGTTCCATGAGGCTTTCTTTACAAAAGTGGGTGGCAGAAGCCTCATGGAGGAGATTACTGAGATTTGTCAAACAATGTAGATTAGAATATACTGAACATCCTTCTTGCTGGGCACGATGGTACATGCCTGTAATCCCAGTGGCTCGGGAGGCTGAGGCAGGAGGATCCGAGTTCAAAGCCAGCCTCAGCAACAATGAGGCACTAAAGCAACTCAGTGAGACCCTGTCTCTAAATAAAATACAAAATGAGGCTTGGATGTGACTCAGTGGTCGAGTGCCCTTGAGTTCAATCCCTGGTACCCACCCCCCCCCCAAAAAAAAAAAAGAAAAAAAAATAGAGTGACCTTCTCTAGTGGCATGTGACAAGTGAACTATATTTGCAGTGTGAACAACTTGTTACTAAAATATAACAGTGAATAGCCAATTTTTCCAGGGGAGCTGAGCAAATTGTCCTTTAGGAGGTGACTTTTAGGACTTAAAAATTTTGAGTAGGGCCAGGTGTGGTGGTGTACACCTGTGATCCTGGACACCTGGGAGTCTGAGGAAGGAGATCACAAATTTGAGGATAGCCTCTGCAACCTAACAAGACCTTGCTTAAAATTAAAATAAATAAATAAATAAATAAATAAATAAATAAATAAAAGGGCTGGGGATATAGCTTAGAGGTAGAGCACCCCTGAATTCAATCCCCAGCACCAGGAAAAAAAATCCAGAAGGAAGAAGGAATTTCCTAAAGAGAATTTCAAGTGGGTGAGTACAGGGTGTGGGCATGAAAGAACATGTCATGTTTGGGAAGTCTTGGGTCCCCTTCGTGGCTAAAACACTGTATTTACAGGAAGATGTGAGGGAAAGTTATGCTGGAGCCAGACTGTGAAAGGCCCAGAGGAACTGGATTTTAGCTGTGGGCAGATTAGGACCCAGTTAGCTCTGGTAAAAGTGAATCCTGGAGGTCTACACCTTGGGCGGGATAATTTTAAGTGGAGGAGAGAGGTGGGGAAACAAGTCATAAACTCATTTCTCTTGTCCAGGGAGGGGCTTGAGCTGAGATTGTGGCTATGGAATAGAGAAGAGGTCCATTGGGAGGGTGAACTGACAGAATGGCCAAATCATTATTTCCAGAATTCTGGGAGGGCCAACTGGTTGGCTGTCAAGCCAGTTACTCAGATTGGCTCCCAGACAGACCCATTCCTTATTCTTTCTTCCTCTCCATTTTGGGGAGCCGATCCCTGCAAGCCTCACTGCCCAGCTTCCTTGCCAATGGGTTTTTAGTTGGGCACAGTCACAAGGGAGGTGGCAGAAGAGAAGCCAGAGCACTTGTTTGTGTTAGCTTTCTGTGGCTGGGATAAAATATCTGACAAAATCAACTCATAAGAGGGAAGATTTATTTTGGGTCAAGGTTTCCGAGGTTTCAGTCTATGATCACTGGGTTCCATTGTCTCTGGACCTGTGGTGAGGCAGAGTGTCATGGCACGGAGCTCAGGGTGGAGCTAGGCTGCTCACCTCATGGCAGCCAGGGAGGGTGGGGGTGGGGGTGGCTGGAGAGAAGGAATTTAACATTGGCCACTGGGATTGCAGAGGTGTGAGGAACACTGAAGGAGGAAACAGAGGAAGGTGGAACATCCCAAAGATTAGCAGTGGGAGAGAGAAGGTAGCCAGGGATAAGATACAGCTTTCAAGAGCCATGTCACCAAGAACCTATTTCCTCCAACCAGGACCCATCTCCTTGGTTTCTACCACTTCCCAATAGCACATTAAATTATGAATCCATCAATGGGTTCATTCATCCATGAGGTTGGAGCCCTTATGATCCAATCACCTTCCAAAAGCCCCACTTCAAAACACGGCTGCGCTGGGGACCAGTGATGAGCCTTTGGGGGACGTTTCTTATCCAGACCCTAACACTTCCCACCTCCCTACTCCAGTAGCATCACCAGCAGCAGCTGAGTCTCCTTCATTATCCTCCTGTGTCCCAAGGTTCCAGCTCTCACTGGGTGGCCTTGGATCTTTGGAGCCATAACACCAACACCTCATGTTGCTCGAGGCTTCACGGGAGTAGCAGCTTCCTGCCATTGCTCGTCTTTGGGATGCCCCTCCTTCCTCTGTGTTCTCTCAGTTTTTCTTACACCTTTGTAACCAATCCCCCATGTTCAAGTCCTTCTATTGAACTGCCTAGTGTAGCTTCTATTTTTCTGATCTGACCTTGACTGACAGAGATATAATGACTTTAAAAGAGTTGGGCAGTGCAGCAGATGAAGGTAGGAGGGGAAGATAATTCAGTTTTGAGATTCCTATGATAAAATTTGCTTCCTATGCCTAGAATGCCCTCTAGTCCGTTCTTCATAAAGCTATTCAGAATAATTGTTTTTAACACCTCGGATTAAACTCTTTTAGTGACTTTCCATTGCACCTGGAATAAAAGCTAAACTCCTTACTGTTCCTACTTATCTTTCCTCCCTCATTCACCTTGCCCAGTCATGCTGATGCACTTGCTGTTCCTCAAACTCACCAAGGTAACATCTATCCCAAGGCTTCTGCACTTGCTGCTTTCCTTCTGGGAATGCTTCTTTAATCTCCATGTTTTATCTTCATGCAGGTCTCTGCTCTTGTGCCACTTGAAATGTTACCACCACCCATTTCCCTATTCTTATATGTTCCTCATTGCATGTATTACTCTTTGAAATTATACCTTCTATCTCCAAGTGTGAGGACAGAGACTTGGGCCTTGTCCATCTTTCTATTCTTTGAATTCCTCTGCACCTACTGCAGAGTCTGGCATAATTAAGGGCTATATAACTATTGGTTGATGAATAAATGAGTAACTAATTTTACCTTTCAAAAGTGTTATATAGTAGAGATACTTTGCATATTTATTTTATTTTACTTTTCATTATCTTAACTTCCATAATTTCTTCTACTGAAATGTCCTGTTCTATCCTCACTATTCACCTTTCACAATGATTGAAATCATTTCTTCTGTGAAACTTCTCTCTTTTTTAAAATTGATTTTATTTTTTTAAAATACACAACAACAGTGGAATGCATTACAATGAAACTTCTCTTTTTGTGGCCAGAAAATTGGAAGGCTTTCTCCTTTGGGTTCCACTATACTCTATTAAGACTCACATTTCATTTCACTTATTAAATCTTTGTCCCCTTTTCCTAGATGGAAGTAGAGATCATAAAGTTGTCACCCCTATAGTTTAGTATCTATACTAGTGTCTGATACATAGTTGCATCTGGTAAATATTCACTGAACGAATGGGTGAAGATCAGATACAGAGGTTTTAACTCTGCACTTCTATTTGTTTCTCAACATATGAGTTGCTGGAAAAGAAAGATGGTTCCCTATCTCCAAAATGGTAATGACAGACCAACTTCATAGACTTTGTGGAGAAAACAGAGGGAATGAAAGCTCCTAGGAAATATGATGCAAATAAAACCTCTTGTTTTCATATTTGGGGAAAATGCTTGCACTGACAAAGATGGATCTTGGTGGCAATATCAGATTTACCCACAACTTGTCTACAAAAAGCCTTAAGATTTCTAGAATTTTTATGACAACTTGGGGAAGATGTCCTTCTGAAAACAGGGTTAAGAAAGACTTCACAAAAGATGGGGAAGATGTTTCCAGGAGCTTATGTTCAGGTTGCTGTAGAGATTTGGCCAATCCTCTGAGCAAGATCGTATGCTGAATTCACTAGGAAGGAAACTTCAAAGCCACAGGTGTGAGAAGCGCACGTCTGACCCACAGCTAGATTGAGGAGCTAGTCCAAGGTGCACAGGTTCACTGTATAGCACCCAGTTGCCCCAGCCTGCACCATGTCCAGGCCTATCAGAGAAAGAAGCCTGGCTTCAGGCTGTTCACTGAAGGACTTACTTTCACCTGAGATTTGGAGTCCTTCAGACTCTTGCTCTGATCCAACCAACTCATTCTATATGGACTTTAAGAAGCAAAGGGCAGGTGGAATCATATGACTCACATTTTTCCACTCACCATTTTGGCCCTTTGCTATTCCACCAAGCCATTTGGAAAATTAGAGGTTGTTTTGCCTCCAATCTGATTTTGCACTAAGTACCACTAAGTGCAAACTCACTATAGCCGTGCACCACATAGCCATGTTTCAATCAGAGATGGATCACATACACAACGGGGGTCCCTTAAGATTGGAGCATTGCTGAAAAAATCCCTCTCTCATCACATTGTAGCCATCAAAACTTCAGTGTAACACACTCTCACGTTCTTGTGGTGATGCTGGTGGAAACAACCTACTGGGATGCCAGTCGCATAAAAGGCAGAGCACAATATAATGAACAGTACCAATTATATGATAATAATAACAAGTGATTGTTGTGTATTTATGATATGACTGTGGCTTATGTTTACTATATATATTTTTATGGTTATTTTAGAATGTACTCCTTCTACACGGGTTAAAAAAAAAGTTGACTGTAAAACAGGGTGATGTGTTACATTGGCAGAGACCTCTCCTGTTCACTGTCTCTTGATTGCATCACTTTCTATTAGGCTTGGTTTGATCTTAGGCTATTTGTTCATTGTGGCCCTGGGAGCAATAAGATGGGATACACACACACACACACTCCCCACATAGGGTGTGGTCAGCTATCTCACCTAGGCTTGTAAAAGCACATGCTATGATGTTCCACTAAGGATGAAATTGCCTAACCACACTTTTCTCATAATGCATCCCCTTTGTGAAGCGACACCCAACTATATTAATAAGAGACCAGAAGGGAGAAACAGGTGTTAAAATGTTTAGAATACTCAGTGCCAAAGTATTTTTCTAAGGATGTAACTCATGATAAGATGTAGAGTGTTGGGGCTGGGGTTGTGGCTCAGTGGTAGAGCACTTGCCTGGCATGTGTGAGGCCCTGGGTTCAATTCACAGCACCATGTATAAATAAATGAATAAAATAAAGGTCCATCAGCATCTAAAAAAAAACTATTTAAAAAAAGATGTAGAGTGTTTCACTCAAGAGTTCCTTGAAGACAAAAAAAGATCCATTAGAGTGTAACTTGAGGGCCATGTGGGTGGGGACAGTGGGTTGAATTAGCGTGTTTATGTAAAATTAATTGTGGTTCCAGAATTTAAGATGAAATCATCATGTTGTCTAGGTACCTTCTCACTTTGTGTCTCCCTTACTGCCCTTTCAGATAGAATCTCACCATCATTTCTGTTTCTTTTCTTTCTTTCTTTTAGAGAGAGAGAGAGAGAGAGAGAGAGAGAGAGAGGGAATTTTAATATTTATTTTTTAGTTTTTCGGCGGACACAACAACACAACATCTTTGTTTGTATGTGGTGCTGAGGATGGAACCTGGGCCGCATGCATGCTAGGCGAGCACGCTACCACCCTCCCTTCCTCCCTCCCTTCCCTCCCTCCTTCCCCAGGGATTGAACTCATGGGCACTTAATCACTGAGCGACATCCCTACCTTTTAAAATTTTTTATTTTGAGGCAAAAGTCTTGCTAAGTTGCTGAGAGCCTTGTTAAGTTGCTGAAGTTGGATTTGAATTTGAAATTCTCCTGCCTCAGTCTTCTCAGCCTCTGGGATTACAGGCATGAGCCATCACACCTGGCTTCTCACCATCATTTCTGACGTATTTTTAGTTAAAGCACCTTTTTACAAATCTCAATTCTATTAAAGCATCTATGGATATTTTTACTAATCCACAGAGCCAAGTTTTAAAGGACACCCAAGTAGATCTTCAAAAAAATTAAAAAGCATTCATTGTCTGCTTTCCCTAAGTCTCTGCCTTTTAAAAATTAGGTATTTTAGGAAAATATATATGAATGTCTGTTACATGAGTTGCTCTTCTCCATGCTTCCCCCCACTTCTAAATAGCATATCGCATCCATCTCCCTCTTTAGACCTCAGATTATCTGGGGCAGATAAGGTCTCACCCATCTTAGATTCATCAGTGCCTATGAGTGTGCCTAGTGCAGAGTTATTTTTCAAAATCTATTTGTTGAATGAAGAAGTAATTTTTAGCTCTAGAATTTTGCTTGGCTCTCAGCCTAATTAGGTAATTTTTAATTCCTAACAAGCACTAGCTCTTAATCAGATCAAAGCTGCTCCGACTCACTTTTTAAAAAAGAAGTACAAATTAAAACTCTATTGAGAGACCCATTTTTCACCTGTCACATCCTTACTGGTAGTTGTGTAAACTAATACCACTTCAAGGGAAGGGATTTTGGCAATGTCTACCAAAATTCCAAGTGAACATACTCTTTGATCCAGCAATTGTGCCTCTAGGAATTTCTTTGACAGACATTCTCCCACATGTGCCTTTCATATCTTTGAGGACATTTACTATGATGTTGCACGTTAGCAAAAGGCTGGGAATGCCTTAATGTCCACTATAGGGGATTAATTAAATAAATATCTTTACAATAGGCAATCTAGTCCAGAGGAAAAAAGAATGAGGCAACTTTGTTGTGTACTAATATGAGACAATTGCTAAAATCTATTATTAAGAAAAAAAGATTCAAGATTGTATACAGAATACTACCATATTTTAATACAAGATGAAAAGATAGACATACTTGCATGTCATGCATAACTACCCCAGAATGGATTTACAAAACTCTAGTGACAATTGGCTTCTATTAGTGCAGGGAACTGGGTAGATAGCTAATAGGGTGCTGTGGCTTCTGTCACTCACAACACAAAAAGTGCTATTCAACCTCCTATGGTATGCTTATGGGGGGTACTAGGGATAGACTCCAGGGCTTTACACATTCTAGGTAAGTGATCTACCACTGAGCTTCATCCCCAAGGCCCCTTTCTTTTATTTTGAGACAGGGTCTCCCTAAGATGCTCAGACTGGTCTTGAAATTTATGATCCTCCTGCCTCAGCCTCCAAAGTAGCTCATCTGGCTAATTTCCTAATGGTCTGCAGGACTTCAACTTTGAGGCCATGTCATCAGGGTGACCTTTCCTAATTCTCCAGACTAGGCTTTTCTTATATAGATGCTCCCCTGTACCCTGAGCTTCTCTTTCAGTAGCAAACAACAAAATTGCAATTGGTAAATTACTTACTTGAAGTCTGCATTCCTTTCTAACCTGCAAGCTAAAGTCTGTTCTGGTTGCCTCTGTACCTATCACAGAGCAGACCCCCCCCCCATTTTTTTTTTAAGAGAGAGAGAGAGAGAGAGAGAGAGAACTTTTAATATTTTATTTTTTAGTTTTCGGCGGACACAACATCTTTGTTGGTATGTGGTGCTGAGGATCGAACCCGGGCCGCACACATGCCAGGCGAGTGCACTACCACTTGAGCCACATCCCCAGCCCCAGAGCAGACCCTTAATAAACATTTGTAGGGGGAAGGAAGAAAGGTTTAAAAAAAAAAAGTAGGGTGGAAAGTCTGAATGTGAGAGGCAGGAAGTGCAGAGAGCCGGCTGTGCCCTGCTCAGTTATTCCATGTCCTATTGAACAGTGGTGCCTAACCCTGGGTGACTCCTTTTTATAAAGCCACAAGCTACTCCATTTTGAGTACAAATGACTTGGTCATTTGTTTGGTCAAGTAAGTAACAACCAAATGTTGGACATACAGAACTCATTGAAAAGAATAACATCCAGTTGCAAAGCACAATCATTAGGCACAAATTGATAAATAAATTAATTGTGCTAATAAAAAATGATCACCTATGAACTTATCCAATTAAATCAGAAGCACATAAAGGGATGCATGGGCATATCAAGCCCATATCAAAGAAACCAGGCCCTTAAGCTTTCAATCTCACCAGGCATAACCCCCTGACAGAAACACAAAAGGAGAGGCACCTTAGACAATGGCACACTGACCTGTCATCATATAATATTGGGTGAACTAGTTATGAGGTGATGAACTCCAACTGTCCCTGGAGCTTCAGCTCAGCTAGATCAACCTGCTCAGCATAGCTCACTTCGAAACTGCCTGCAGTCCAGACCCTGGCCTAGAATAAGCCCCAGAATCAGGATTCTCTGCTCTCTGAGTAATTTTATCTGACCACCTGCAATGACTGCATTTGCATCTGCTTTCTGCCAGCATCTTGGTAGACCTCTTGAAACTCCATGGCTGCCTTAAGGCTTTCTTGGCCTTCCTGTAATCTACGTATCATTCTGCAAAGTGTGATGTGTGCCTCACGTCCTATAGATATGAGCAGGGAAGGTTGGAATGGAATAAAAGAACTTGTGATTGCCTGGGTCATGATACCAAGTGAAATGTAAGTATTTTCAGGGGATTAAAGCTGATGAGAGTAAAGTAGCTTGTCAAGTTATTGTTATTTCATAAATCTTGATATTGTGGAAAAAATGGGATCACTTCCAGCCTATGTTAATGGCATAGCTCACTCACCACAGGGAGGAGGCAGGGAAGGTAACTGGGGCGAATCCAGAACACCAGAGAGAGCAACCACCAGGACCTCAAAGCCCACTGTAAAGAGATCCCTGTGTACGTGTAGTCTTCATTAGCAATTAGTTGTGGGCTGAGCACTCTCAGATTTACTTGAAATTTACCTTGTTAACTCTGTGGGCTTACAATTGATACTTCACAAACATTGGGTATTTTGGTTTGTGTAGTGAAAAAATTTATCAAGGCCAATGAACTTTTGTTTTACTTTTGTTGAGAATCATTATTATTGGGGGTCTTTCTTTCTTCTCTTTTTGTTACCTCTAGGTTTTCACACAGAAGGCAATGATTTCAATCTCTTATGAGTAGGATGACGTTAGGATTTTAGATGGTCATGAGGTTATGTTTAAAATGAGACCCAAACTTTGTGCTCAGGCTCCAAGGCCCTGAGGGAGCTGTCTGAAGCCCTTCACTTCTCTGCTCCAACCACAAGGGCTGAACTACATCCCAGCCTATATATGTCTACACACACACACACACACACACACACACACACACATACATATACATACATATATAAGTTATATATATAGTTTTTAGTTATAGATGAACACAATATCTTTATTCATTTATTTATTTTTTTAAAGAGAGAGTGAGAGAGAGAGGGGGACAGAGAGAGAGAGAGAATTTTAACATTTATTTATTTTTTCTTAGTTCTCGGCGGACACAACATCTTTGTTTGTATGTGGTGCTGAGGATTGAACCCGGGCCGCACGCATGCCAGGCGAGCGCGCTACTGCTTGAGCCACATCCCCAGCCCAATATCATTATTTTGTTTATTTATTTTTATGTGGTGCTGAGGATCAAACCCAGTGCCTCACATGTGCTAGGCAAGCACTCTGCCACTGAGCCACAACCCCTACCCCCCAGTCTTTTTATCTATTTATGTTATTCTAAGACAGACTCTCACTAAGTTGCTGAGGCTGGCCTTGAATTTGTAATCCTTCTGCCTCAGCCTTGTGATTTTTTCCCCCCATATAAGAGCTCTAAGACTGTAGGGTGTTTCAAAGCATTTTGTTTTAGTGGTGTGTATGTGTGTGTGTGTGTGTGTTTATAGGGGTGTACATGGTAGGTTTTATCTTATCTGTGTGGCGTGTGTATACTATGAACGTAGCCAAAATTGTGGTTAAAAAAGTACATGTCAGAGCTGGGGTTACGGCTCAGCAGTAGAGCGCTCGCCTCTCATGTGTGAGACCCTGGGTTCAATCCTCAGCACCACATAAAAAAATAAATAAGTGAAATGAAGGTATTGTGTCCAAGTACAACTAAAAAAAAAAAAGTATTTAAAAAAAGTACATGTCAGTTAATTAATATATGTTGTTTATCTAGCTTTTTACCCTAGAGTGCTGGTGTCCCACCCAGGGCTTTGGGAGGGGCCTACGCAGAAATTCAAGCTTCATTAGCTTCCCAGTAAGCCCCAGTTTGTCTTCACTCCAACCACTTGTGATCACTTCATCTGTTTTCATTTTCCTCAACACTTAGTCCAGACTGAGATTATTTTAGTTATGCGCTTGCCTGTTTACAAACCGCCTTCCCCTGTGGCAGCCAGAGCTCACAAGGGACTGGGCCCTGGTTCCCTGGCCTTCTGGGGCCTCCCACAGAAGCAGGCCTAGGCAAGGGGCTTGAGAATGTGTTGAATCAGTGAGTGAATGTTAAATGGGATTTCATGTCAATCTCTGGTATTTATGCTTGGAATTTATGAAAGTTGATTTTTCATTAAAGCCATTTTAATTAAACTTGATTGCATATACTGGAGTGTTGTAAGACTTAATTGTGCTAATAGAATAATTTTCTGACACAGTAGTTTGTTCCTGATAGCACAATGTGTTCCTATCTGGCTGAAAGTAAATCTGGAGGTTCTTCAGAGTGTGTGTGGTCCTCAGATCTCTGCTACAGCAGCTTTCAAATGTCCTTACCACGCCTCCCGCCCAAATAACTTAAAAATAATTGCCACCTTCACACCTTTTCAAGTCATCAGCTTTTGAAGTCATACATTTAAATGTTTGCAAAGGATATAATTTCTAACCTAATATAAATTGACACTTCAAAAAGCCAAGTATATTAATTAGAAGTAAAATACAAAATCAATCTGATTCCTGACTTAATTCTTTAAAAAAAAACACATTAATGATCTGGGCATGGTGGTACACACCTGTAATCCCAATGACTAGAGAGGCTGAGGCTGGAGGATTACAAGCCTCAGTAATTTAGAGAAGCCCTGTCTCAATATAAAAAATTAAAAAAGGCTAGGGATATGGCTCAGTGATTAAGCTCACCCTGGGTTCAATCCCTGGTACCAAAATGAAAAATAAAATGATCCATAATGTACTAGTCTTTAATTGTTATATAGTCTTAAATATTATACTGTTTTTTTTTTCCTCTCAGATACCTGGATTTTCATTATGTTCCTCATCACCCCAACCCTGTAATTTTGTATATTTTTGTGTATTCCCCTATGGGCAGACGTATAAAACTCTGCAACCAAAATATGTATGTATATTTAAATTAAAATTTTAAAAGTTATTGTGATCACAAGTCCCAAGTTGTTAAAAATGTCTTCTGGACTGAATTATTATATAATTATTATTAGTACTGATGATCAAAAAATATAAATATATGATACATTTATTTATGTAATTTGAGAAAATGTAAAATAAAATTTACATGTCTGAGGTGATAGATATTCCAGTTCCCCTGATCTGATCATTACATATTGTATGCACATTTTGAAATTCCACACTGTAGCCCATATGCATATATAATTACTGTGTCAATTTTTTAAAGTACAAAAAATTTTAAAAAGTCAGAGACATTTAAATTTAAAAAGTACAGTTTTATTAGAACTGTTTCTGAAGTAGATAATGGAAGTATTTTTTCAATTAGTTTTTATATCCAAGTTTCAATATTATTTATTGTTGAAATGAGACAGAGTTTAGCTCTGATTCTGCACCTATTTATTGCTTTATAAAGAAAATTTGTTCACACAAATAAGCAGATAAGAAAAAAAGAATATTTTGCTATAGCAACATCACTCAATTCTCTGAACGCCTTCCAAGTTTTACATCAGAATTCATGCAATGATATATCACAAGAATTATTATAAATGCTCTATTGGCTAATGTGTCCTGCTTCAATTACATTGCTAACAAATTGCTAGGAACTACCTGACTTGAAAAAAGATTACTTAATCAATCATTAAAGGTTTTCATTTTCTCAGCATGAGTATTTCGAATTCTCCCTGTTTTTGACGTCCCAGTGGTTTTTACATCTCAGGACAGTCCAGGTTTTACATCACAGTGCTATAGAAAGATCTACAAGAAGTGAAAAGCATATTACATTTGTTTTCTTGTTTGTTTTGTTCTGTTGTTTTTTTTTAATGACAAGGAGTGATTATTAAAGAAAAGGCAGGCAGGAAAACCCACACACCTGGGCCATGGGTGAGTTTTCAGGCAGATTAACTAAAGGAAACAGTGCTTTCAAGTGGAAAACTGACGACCTCTTCTTTGTCCTCAGAGGAAAACCTATGCATTCCAAACCTGTTTCAGATGAGGTGCAGAGGTGTGCTCTTCAAGGGTCAGGCCATGTGTCCTGGGCTGAACTGGGATGGGACCTAGGTATCCTGTGCCATACACCTCTAAACCCTTCACCCTCACATAAATCAGCATTTCCTCTTAGACGAACAAGTAAACAAAACAATTTCAATTAGCTTCTAAAGCTCTAGCAACTTCACTCATGACCAAAACCTGTAAATCCAGGTTTTGGTCATGAGTGAAGAAAAGGGGCGCTGGGCTCAGGAATCACACAGCAGACACTTTTGGAATAGTTACTCCCTTGACCTATATATTCAGGAACTTTGGGCACAGCAACTGTAGCAAGGCCATCAAGGATGACTGACATATTTATAAGCAATGTGGCTAGGCATGGTGGCATACATCTGTAATCTCAGTGGCTCACGAGGCTGAGGCAGGAGGATTGTAAATTTGAGGCCAGTCTCAGCAACTTAGAGAAGCCCTCAGCCACTTAGTGAGAACCTGTCTCAAAAACAACAACAACAACAACAAACAAACAAACAAATAAAAAACATAAAAAGGACTGAGGATGTGGCTTAGTGGTTAAGTGGTCCTGGGGTCAATGTACATTACAAAAAAAATATATAAACAATGCAAAAGATTAGTCTTATTTATAGTCACATCTACCAAAGAGAACAACAGGTAACACACTCTTTTATAAAAATAAGCAGAAATTTTAATATTGACGATTTGGTATTTTAGTTTTAATTTAGCAAATATTTTCAGTGTATTCAATATTTAATTCAATAATATTTTTAATTTATCTCAATTATTAAATTTAGCAAATATTTTCAGTTGTCTATTTAGCTAAATATTCCATTTAGCAAATATTTAGACTCTACTATGTGCCAAGAATATATTGGCAGCTAGAAAGTTTGAAATAAATTCTAAACTAATTAGCTTATTGCAGAAGGCATGCATATAATGACTAAGAGCAGCCGACTAGACCACCTGTGGTTTAGTTCCTGCTCCATCCTTTTCATTTAGGTGACTTTAGGCAAGCCTTAGTTTCCTTTCCTTGAAAATGGAAAGAATCTGTAGCATAGATTCTTGTTGTGGGAATCAAGAAGCTCATCTGATGAGCACTCAGGAATTGATGTTATTTTTATCATTCTTTTCTTCCTCCTTCCACCCCAGCACCTGGCATGGTTACTGCACACAGGAGCAGACACTTAGTAAATGCTACTGAGTCAACCAATAACAAACAGCAACAGATATTTTAAAGTGCCCTTCCTTTTGAAGACAGGAGTTACATGGTTGGTAGAACAGGTTATTCTCAAAGGCACAGTTTTATTTACAACATTTAATCCATTCTAATGCAAACATCTTACCGTGTTTCTCTCTCTCTTTTGCTCTTCAATGGAGTCATAGGTTTGTTAGCTCTTCTGTGTATTCAAATATTTTCCCATCTCTTTTACTAACAGAGTCTGTGGCATGTGAATTATTGTAGGCTCTTTTTAAATTATTCAAAATAGTTCCCGGAAATCCAAAGGTTTCCTAGAAACAATGGATTTTGTAGGAAAACCAGGTCACATCTTTGAGATTATCCAAGTGGAAATGGGAAACCATCGTTTGAGTGTCATGTTGAGATGAGAGCTTCAAGGACCACTGAGGATGTATTATCATCAGAGCAGTGTTCTTGCGTCATCTTGCAGTGTGACAATTGAAGGTGGACACCACCTACAGAATGGGGCTGGGAGTGGTGGAAGTTAGAGAAGTGACATTTGAGTCTGTGTGACTTATTATAAAACATCATTGTTGGAGTCCCACATCCTGTTCCCAGGTATCGCTGAAGCTCATGTTATTTGAATACATGCTTTACACTGACCTGGATCCTATTCCTTGCTGTTGTTAATCATTAAATAGGGTATTGGTCATTAAAATTTAGAAACTTAAACAAAGCCTAGGAACTGGAGAGCAGGCTTGTTAATCACTACCTGCTTACATTAATGTGATCTTGAGTATGCTTGAAGAAATAGTGTATATGCTTAAATTTCCTTCAAAATAAATGTAATTATTCTTAATTATATTTCCTTCCATATGCAAAAATAAATAAATAAAAATCAAACAAAACCCCCAAACATTCAAGCTATCCTTTATCATTAGTGCTTTATGTGATGTTGTTGTTGCCCATCTTTTATCCTGTTTGAAAACTCAAGCCCGGCTCCTGAATTGCACAAGCAGTGGAAGAGAAGAATTAGAAATTTGTTTTGTTCTTGTTGCTAGCTCTGTTTTTCATTCTCTGCACGCCCACTCCTGCCCACAAATCCAAGGCTACCGTGTCTCTCTACAACATATTTCTGCCTACAATGTACTCGTTCGTTAATTTACACAGCTCTGATTCATGTTGACAGTCATATGCTTCCGACAGGTGAATACCTCTGGGCAGTCACCTGGAGACACTTTTCTATAATAATACCTATGTTTCATGATGGTGCTATGTGTCACCTTTGTTTTCCAGGCATAAGATGTGACAGATATAATTCCGGTTTCTTGTCCTACACTTTTAAGACGTTGGTACGCCCCCCTCCCCATTTTTCTTCTTAGCAATTATTAGTTTTTCTAACCACCTCCGTGTTCCTGCAGCTATATTATTTTCCCTGTGTTGTTTACTCTTCTAGCTGGTAATCCAGTAATATGTTGCTCTGGTAATATATTAGTCAGAGATGATTTCTGGGGGGCCCTATAAACTGCAGACAAAAAAAAATATTGTTAAAGTGATGAACCATGGGGTCCAGGGTGCAGGGCCTTCCCCCCCCCCCTTGGCTATACTTCAGAATCACCTGGAGGAGGCTTGAAAGTACTTGTGGCTGAGTCCCTCCCCCACCAGCCTCTTATGTAACTTAGGTTAGGATGGCCTAGTCATCCCGAGTTGCCATAGTGCCCCAGGGGATTCTAATATTTAGCTAAGAGTGCAAACCAAAGATGTAGATAAGGAAAAGAAGTGAAATTAGACCCACTGAAAAAGGAAGGGATGAGCAAGGTGTTAGAGACCCCAGATGTTTTAGGACTCACTGAGACCCAGATGCAGAAGGCAGGCAGGCTCTGTGAGTGGGTTGTCAGAAGTGAAGGGAATCTTCAGTGAATTGGAGGGAGGTCAAAGTGGCTGCTAAGCCTAGGCCTCGGCCTGGGTCCTCTTCACGGATGCTCTTAGCTCTCCTGGATGATGGTGAAACTTGTGCTGACGGTGGTAGAAGGACCCTGAGGTAGAAGATGGAAAGAACAAAGAGAGGAAGAAGGAGGACCGTGGCAGGAAGTGAGCCTCCAAGGAGAGGGGTGGGGAGAGGAAGGTTGGCAGCTGAAGTGGGAGTTTGGAATTTTTCCTTGTGGTGAGTCTAGGAGAAGGCAGGAAAATGAGCATTCTGTCACAAAACAGAGCCGCCGCCAGAGGTGGGGTTCAGGAAAGAGAAATAGTCCTCAATGTTATTGAGATTTGGTTTCCAGAGGGCTGAGGATTTCTGTGTAAAAGTTGTTCAGAATAGAGTCCTTACTTATTTGGGATCCATGATTTAGTCTGTGCTGTGCAGAGGTCACAGATTGGCTGAATTCAGGTTCATTTTGTTCATCTCACACTAGAGTTTGGGGAAAAAATTAAATTTGACCATCTCTGCATAGAGACTACTATATCCAGTTTACCCTAGGTCCCACGTTTGAGCTTAAAACTGAGACACTTCGTATATTTGTACTTCTTATGAGACCCCAAGGTTTGTTCCCTTAATACTTCCATTAGGAAAATTTTCAAAATATTAAAGTTGTGAAAATAGTATAATAAATTCCCATCACTATACCATCACCGAGACCTGAAGACTTTTGACACTGGGACCCCTGGGGAGGTAGAAGAGTGGCCCGATCTATTTCTTTGCAGAAGATTTCCCCCTGATATGGAATGCCCTGCTCTCCCTCCCTCCCTGACTTACTACCTACTATTTTTTATGTCTCTATAAAAGCATCATCATTTTATTAACTCTTCCAAATAATTATTCAATTAGTATTTATTGAGTCCCTTGTGTGCACTAGGCCTTCTTGTAAGTGCTGAAGCTAGAACATTGAACAAGATAAACAAGGTCCCTGTCCTCATAAGACTTAAGGTACAGGCCAGAGGAGACAGACAACATACAATACTCAATAAGCAGATCATCGAAGGACAAAGACGAGGCTGTTTGGCAGAGTGATCAATCCTTATATCAATCAAGGTATAAGGATTAGAGGGAAAGAGGTGGGTGGGTCATTTTAGATATCTGTGAGGGCCTCCCTGAATGGGTGACATTTGATCTGAGACACGAATGACAAGAAGTTACCACCATGTGAAAATCGGGGACGGGGTACCACAGTCCAGGCAGAGGGAGCAGCTAATACAAAGACCCTGAGATAGAAGTGAGCTCAGGGGTGTTTGAAAGAGGTAAGCAGGTTGGAGATGTTTCTCTGGACTTCCTCAGGATACCCTGCCCTCCTTGAGGCTGGGTTACTCAGCTTTTCTCTGTGCCTCCACAGCATCATCTGAGATATCTATTACAACACTTAATTACTTTAGTGAGAATTGGTCTGTCTCCCTGACGGGTCCAGGGACTGACTGAAGTCAGGGACAGTGCTTTTTTTCAACTTTGTCTCTCCCAGCCCTTGGCTCAGTGTCTGGCACATAGATGGTGCTCAACAACTATATGAAGCATACAAGTGCACATAGAGGAATGAAAAGGATGGGCATGGGTTCATATTTGGAAGTTACAAGCAAATCACAAAAATTATCAGCTATTAAAATTTTTTCTTTACATTATCTGAGAAAACATAATGAAGTATTTCTGTAGCTTTCAAGTTTCCTTCTTTCTAACAGGGGTCTTCCAAACATGCATTCATTTTTTTTTCATTCATTAAGTATTTATTGAGCTCTTACTCTACCCAAGGCACAATTCTAAGCACTTGAATATAGAAGTGAATGAAGCCAAGTTCCAACCTTTGAGAACATTCATTGTATTCTACTGTATGTGTAGACAATGCTGGGTATATGTATCTTTGAGTGAATGAATAGAAAAAAAATAATATATAGCAGGTAGTAGCATGGAGAAGAATAATCAGGGGTGTGGTGGAGGGATATGCTGCTATTTTACATGGGGTGGTGAGGGGAAATGAGTCATTCTTGGCTTCTCTGAGAATCAGAAGCTAAGGATTCAGAAGAACAAGAAGGGACACAGAAACACTAGTGAAAATGAAAAGGGAAAGGATGCAATAGTAGGTAGAGACCCTTCAGACTACAATAGAGGTTTGACACTCAGAAAAGAGGGCGAGGAGATAGGATTGGGCTGAGTTTGAAGTTAACTGTGATGCATGTATCAAAATGCTTTGGCCAGGCTGGTAATGAGTTCTGAAGAAAATATCATCTGTCAGAATTGTAGCTCATTGGGCTCAAATCCCAGGCTTTCATACCATTACTTTGCTCAGGGATCACATGCAGGCTGGTCTGGGCAGGGTGTGACCTTGAAAAAAAAGAGGCTCTCTGCAACTTTGACCTTGAAGGAGCTGCCAGCTGGTGGCTGTAATCTCTTAACCCACAGCAGGGCAGCTTATTCTTCCCTGAAGGGTATCTGGACCCATAATTCTCTATCTATCACAGAAAGCAACCAGAAGATTTTGAATTATGGAGTAACATGATCTGACTTAGTTTTTTTAAAAAAAATTATTCAGGATCCTCAATGAAGATTAGATTCAGGGGAGGCTAGAGAGGAAACCAGGAGATTGGCTGAGAAACTTGTGCAGTATTGTAGGTGAGAGATGATGGTGGAGAGATAATGGAGAGAAGGGACAGAAGACTAGTCAGATCTGGATATATTTTGAAGGTAAATCTGACAGCCTTTGGGGAAAGACTGAATCTGGGTGTGAGAAAAAGAGGAGTCAAGGATGGCTCTAAGATTCTGGTTTGAGCAACTGGAAGGTTGGGGTTGCCAATTTCCAAAATGGAAGCTCCTGTGGGAGAAACAAGTCTACACAGACCAAGGAAGGACAGGACTTTTTTTTTTTCAGAGTCAAGTTGGTCTGCTTGAAATGTGTGGAGGATTCTGAGAATTTTTTTTTTTTTTTTGGTGATGCACCTGTTTGTATATATGTGCAGATGTCTGTGATTTTAAAGTGTGCTTCAGGATTTACATTAAACAGGGATGAGAGGTGGGAGGGAAAGGGAGTGAGAAGGGGAATCACATGGAAATGGAAGGCGATCCTCAGGGTTATACAAAATGACATATAAGAGGAAAGGAGAGGTAAGACAAGATAATACAAATGGAAGAAAGGATTTACAGTAGAAGGGGTAGAGAGAGAAAAGGGGAGGGGAGGGGAGGGGAGGGGGATAGTAGAGAATAGGACAGACAGCAGAATACATCAGACACTAGAAAGGCAATAGGTCAATCAATGGAAGGGTAACTGATGTGATTCAGCAATCTGTATACGGGGTAAAAGTGGGAGTTCATAACCCACTTGAATCGAACCGTGTAATATGATGTATTAAGAACTATGTAAGGGGCTGGGGACATAGCTCAGTTGGTAGAGTGTTTGCCTTGCATGCACAAGGCCCTGGGTTCATTCCCCAGCACCACCGAAAAAATAAAAAATAAAATTAAAAAGAAGCTACTGTTGATTATCCACTTAAGATTGCTGTGAAAATCAAATCTGTTCACATATGTAAAGTACCTAGTACTGTCTGGCATGCAGTAACAGCTCAATAAACATTATAAAAAAAAAAAGAACTATGTAATATTTTGAAAGACCAATAATAATAATAAATAAATAAATAAATAAAGTGTGCTTCAGGCTTGGTGTGTAGCTGGGTGGTAGAGCATTTGCTGAACATGTGTAAGGCCCTGGGTTCAAGGAAGGAGGAAAAAGGAAGGAAAAGAAAAGAAGGAAGGAAGAAAGAGAGAGAAAGAAAGGTTAAAAGTGTACTTGATTTTAAAAATGTGTTTTTAAATTCCTGGGCCTCTCTGAGGTGTAGTGACCTGTCAATGACAATTTAGAATAATGCATTGAGCAGAGGACTTTATATACTAGTTTGAAGCACAAAGAATAAAGAAATCTTTTTCTATGGAGCCTCTTCATAGCAGGCAGACACCATCTGTCTCTATTAAGGAACAGGAACCACCTCTTGTTATTTCTTATCAAATGCACTACTTTTGTGTACCCCATTGTGAGAAAAGGTAGAAGTGCTAGTGTTATCCACAATGCCATGGTTCTTTGGAAGGTGTTTGTGTGGAAACAATATAGATCTTGCTTCTGCACCTCCCTGGTACCATCTGTTTAATGCTGGTTACATTATGACAATGATACCGCATCACCCACGGAGCCACTGCTGCCTGCTGGCATCTGGTGGCTCCATCACAGGTGGTTACTGTGCTTTGTTGATCACGACCATAAGTGCACATCTTACCATGGGTACAAGCCAGTAATTAATTTTACTATTCATTTCTGTTAAATTTATTGAATTTTATAGTGTAAATACAGGGGAGCACATTTTCTAGGCTTTTCTTGGGGTTCTTTAGGCCATTGCAGCAATGGGACCTCCTTGGATGTCGACCACGCCCCTGCCTGCCACTTACCTCCACTGGGAGAGAGAAGCCCTGGCTGGAGCTAGGAGAGAGGTACCATTCACTCAAGGAACATCCATCCCTCATCTCCTGTGGTTTATTACCCATCTGGGAGACCACAGCGGCACCACATCCATAAGGGCCAGGGACATTGACAGGAGTAGTCTTTTGACATTGAAACCCCAAAGGATGAGGCACAGCCCTCCACAGAGGATGGCCTGACATGTGAAGTGGAGCCTGTGAAGGGGTGTGATGACCACCCTGGGTGGCAGTGATGATGGGAACAGGAAGGTAGTGGCAGTGCCCAAAGGAAGAAGGCAGGCCACTCCCCTACCATACAATGCTCAGGGCAAGGCACAGCAAGGAACTTTTGTGTCCCAGACCCCTGAATTTGTCCCATGTCTGATGTGAGTCACTCCAAATAAGAGCGTCGGCACCACACAAGGCAGCCCATTCTCACCCCATCTTGGGACAGAAACACTGGCCTGTCAGTGGGAGTCATCCTATTACCAGGAAGAGTCCTAGAACCAGGGTACACAGAAATCCCAGGGCTTCTTGGGGGAACTAGGTTACTCCAGGAGTGAGGTGGAGGTGAGCGACATGAGAATAGCACCCAGAAGGAAGAAACCAGGACTTGGTCCCATGCTGTCCAGTCTAGGCTTGTGGTGCCCCTCCTGGATGGCACCGCTGACTGCACCAGGCCCAGACACAGGAGAGGGCTCAGACATTTCGAGGAAGGTGACTCTGACCACCAGAACCCACATGGGATCTGGTCCAGATTTGGGGCTCCCTGCAGGGCCCAGGGAAGGGACCACTGACTTGGGTCTATAGGCCAAGCCAACATCATGTGCCAATGTTCTTGGGAGTGGCTCAGGCTGAAGGTGCACATCTGGGAGTCATCCAGCTGCTGAGAATAGCTTGATGGGAAGAAAAGATTCCGAGGCTGCTCATTCCCAAACTCACCTTCTCAACATGTGAGAAGCCAGTTCTCTCCATCTCTAGGCAAAGGACCAAGAATTACCCACTTGACAGTTTCTAGAACTTCTTTGTAGCTTATATAAACCTACAAATAACTCCTCACCCTGAAAATAGAAACAGTTCATACTATGAAAAACCAGACCTAAATCTCCTTAGGGAACATACCTGGGGAGGCTGACATTTTCATTTTTCAATGCCAGTCTGAGCCTAACATTTCCCCTGCCCTCTGAACACTATTATTTGTGTTAGTCTGCAGTCTGTTTACCTAGGGGAATTATTAATGAACAATTAAGTCTACTGAAAACACACCACCAAGTGGCACTCGGTAAACATTTCTTGACAATCATCAGGCCATTATTCATCTATGCCATCAAGGCAGAAACAAAATTGTGGAGTTTTTTTCAGCAAAATATGAGAAGTTTGTCATCCTACAGATGAGAAAAGTGAGGGCCAGAGAAGCAGAGGTGATTTACCCAACCTCTCAAAGTGAGGAAGGGGTCAAACTAAAACTTGGGCCCCAAATTCTTGATTTTAAATGTATTCATTGCTTTTTCTGCTACACTGCACTAGCGTTTTGGAGAAATGGCTGAATTCCACTAAGCCAGTTCAGATGTTTGAGACGTTAACCTTTCCAAAGAACAGTAAAATCTCATTAAGTCAAAGTAATTGGAAGAATAGCCAGGCGGAATTGGAGAAAAGTTTGAACTATTTTAAAAGATATTCAACTTTATCCTTTCAAGGCCATGTAGTAAATTAGAACAAATAAGTACAGAATGGGGCTAAGTAGAGGTCTTACAGAACCTGCCTAAAGGGACAAACATTTGTACAATTTATAAATGGTACGTTAACTGTTGTTTGCGTGTAAGTACGCAAACTTATGACTGCTAAAGTTATTTTAGGTATTCGGGAAAATGCATTTTTATTAAAAATAAACAAAACGTTTCCCTTGAGAACTCATTTTCATGTGAAAACACACATAGGAAATCCACAAATTTAAAACTAAACATCAGTACAACCACATTAAAATTATCTTATGTTTGCCTGTGTACAGCCAGAAAATTGAAATGTTGCGCTCCATTTGTGGACGATGAATTGAAATGCATTCTGCTGTCATGGACAACTAAATAGAACAAATAATAATAATAATAAAATTGTCATGTGTTTGAACGGCACACAATCAACTAAATTTAACAACACATTGTAGAACTCAAATAAGAATCAAATACAACCAAGACAGTCTTATTGCTCTTCTTCTTTAATAGCTGAAAAAAATTTACAATTTCCATCAGAATAGCTCAACCAATCCAAGAACGTTTAGAGAGCAGCATGTACTCTTTCCCCTGACAGTCAGGGCAGGGGTAGCCATGTTTGTCCTCGTCGTCTCGCATCTTCTGGGTGAGCTCTCACAGGAGAGCAGATTTTGACTTATCAGGCAAAAACATGATTCTCAGCCTGGGAGTCCTGGCTAGCGTTTGGAGAATCTTATTTTATAGTTTTGTTCTTCATGACTTGTTTGGCATTATTTCTGCAGCTCACAGCAGCACAAATGATGACATCTGTCTCTCTCACTTTCCATCCCCTTGATTTTCCATCCCCTTGATTTTTCATCTCTCTGACTCCAGCTGCTTGAACACGGGCAGCATCTTCAGGCTGTTACTTGCCCTCAGCTCACTCCCACCAGTTTCCGGCCCAATGATCCCGAGCTCCCAGCCACCAAGTGTGAGAGAAGCATTTGGCTGTTCTCGGTCATTTTGTTTTGTTTTGTTGTTCACACACTAAACATTCATTGTGATGTTTAGATATATTGGGCCTTATTATCTCTAGTTCTTTAACACACATCAAGCATATTCTGAAACAGTTCACGGGTTTCTCTATTTTTTTTTTTTTCCTCTTCAAATTGACTTCCTCCTCCTTTGCTGGCTAAGACTTAGGGTTGTTGACCCAGCAAGTAGCATGTGGGAGGATCCTGATTGGCCAAAGGATGCCGTTGACTAATGGGAGGCTATTTGGGGAAGGAGTCTGTAAAGCTCTCAAAGGCATCAGTGTGGTCACAGCTGGGGAAGAAGATTTGGTTGGAGACATATAAGGCCTTCCTTGCTGGGTGAGTTGTCCTGGAAGTGATTCAAAGATCCACATATCTTAGGGGGTAAAAAAAAAAAAAAAAAAAAAACTCGACCAAAACAAAAAGGAGGCTACAAATATTTTTGCCATGTAATGTTAGAATAGCCTGATGAAACAGCTCAAGTTCAAAGCAACAGCATGGCTCTCAGGCATTCCTGCTGGTGACATGCTGCCCCCCTCTGGAGACAGTGGGAACTGAAGCTCTTGATCCATTCTAGTCCAGGTCTCAAGTCCATTCTGGGTCTGCATTGGTTGGGCTGTTTTATCCAAAAAGTTATTTTGCTACAGTGTGAAGAAATGTCAGCTCACAAACTGAAAACAGCTTATTCAGTGAGTTTATGTTGATTTTTAAGTAATGCCAAGGACTTTTATTTCCTGGCTGAGGATGACTCCTTAGTTTGGTGAACCATGGGTCCTTGTTCCACCCTTCTCTTCAAGAGGCTAAACTAAAGCCATCTTTCTTGGCAGCCTTGGACTAGCAAGGAGTTCTTCCTGACCTGGCATCCTGCCTTAGTCATCTTATCCTTAAAAGGAAGAGTTGGACTTTTGATTTTGAAGTTCCCTCAGGCTCTGGTTCCATAATAATAATAATAAACCCCACAAGACTTTGTGAGACGTATGTAGCATAAATAAACTCTTAGGTATTAAGTGAGCTTTGTTTTTTAATGAACAAGATTTCTGGAAATAAATGTGCTTGGGGGAGGGGCTGGATTTCAGTTTTTCAAAATATGAAAGCTACCACCAGAAGGCAGTGTTGACATATAGTTTGATTCAAGAAGCGCTTCAATAGAGTTCCTTCTGATGAAAGCATTTTTAAAATCAAAGGATATAAGAATGATTAAAGGTTACATTTTTTTGTGGTAATAAGTTCTGAAAAGAATATTAAAGGAACGTGCACCTTACACAGTAATAGAATAGTAAGTCCAATGAAGTTTCCATCATCTATGAAGGATAGTTATTAATTATTGAACTTAGATTGAGAATATAAGAGAAACAGAAGACGGCAACTTCACAAAAAAAAAAGGTGGGAGGAGTCCACTCCTATTTCATCTCAGTCCTAGGCTACCACTGGCTGAAGACTTGCTTTGCCTCCTTCTGTGCACAGACAAAAGTAGATTATTAATTCTCTTAGTAAGAAAGTTCTGGAAATTTCCTCTCTCTTTAAATACTACGGACTCCTTTAAACTTCCAATAGATAGTGTTGTTAATATTTTTAATAGATGGGGAAACTGAGGTATAGAGATTTTATATAGGATCTAGCAAATTGTAGAACTAAAATAAGAACCAAATACAACCAAGAGAGTCTTCTTTTTTTAATGGCCCCAAATTTACAATTACAGAACAGTTCAATCAATCCAAGAATGTCTACAAAGCAGCATGAACTCTTTCCTCGTAGGGTAAGGGTAGTGATTTTTATGTGAATTGTCCTGTGTCTTCAGACTTGTAACAACACAGTTCTCAACCTAGGAATCCTGGCTAGCATTTGGAAGATCTGTTTTCTTATTGTACTTTAAAAAAATTAATTAATTATACTTTTTTTTTTAAGCTATCAAAGTAACAAAAGTTCACTGCTCCTCAACCTGACCGGAGGCATTTGGGTAGGCAGTTTTAAGGGAGACAGAGATAGCTTATGTGCCAACCCCTCTCCCTCTTCCCATCTGTCTTAATGGTAGACATGATCTGGGAAATAGAGAAAACCCTATAACTCTCAGGAAGGACTGTGGGCTTTAGATACTTAATAATCAGCTCAATAGGATTGACTTATAAGAATAAACTTACTTTGGATGGTCTCCCATGATTCAAAGAGTCCATAGCAATGTTTTTCAAACTGGGTCAAAACCCATTAGTGGGTCATAAAAATCAATTTGAATGGTCACAAGCAGCATGTTTTATTAAGTAGGATGGAAAGGAAAAGAATATAAAGTATCAGAGTGGATCACACACATTTTACTCCCTGGTTTATGTTACATGTTTTACTGGATCATTAAATAAATAGTGTTTCTTATGGGGTGTCACGTTCAGAGAGGTTGGAAGTCATTTTTCATAGCACTGTATCTGTCCCTGGCTGACTGCTGTGTCATATATGACAGTTCATATTTCATCCTCCTTGGAAGCCTATCATTTCTTAATTAAAGTTCGAATTACTTTTCCTGTTCCTCCCCCCCCCACCCCCCGCCATGGTGCTGGGTTTTGAATTCCAGGGGCACTCTACCATTGAGTTACATCCCCAGGCCTTCTTGTTTTTTTTATTTTGAGATAGGGTCTCATGAAGTTGTTAAGGTTGGCCTCAAACTCGCAATCCTCCTGCCTCAGCCTCCTGAGTCAGGATCACAGGTGTGGGCAACCAAGCCTAACTGAATTACCTTTCTTCGATGCAAAGATTTTCATAATACCTTAAACACAGTGGGTGCTTAGGAAACCTGTTTGAAATTTCTTTTTTCTTTCTTTTTTTTAAAAAATTTTTTTGCTTCTAACTAAACTTCTAAAACATACTTTTAGAACTGTCAAGTGCTATTTGTAATTCTACTTTGTTTAGCTGATACCAATTATACGTGTAGGCTGGTATTAACATAAGCATTGCCTTCTAACCATCTTTTCCTTATTTGTATGCACTGGGGCCCAAACATAGAGGAATTCGCCAAAAATAATTGCATTGTGACTACTGTGTCGATTTGAATTTTTGTTTTTCAAAGAGCTCTCTCAGCTGCTGCTCGGTGGTGGCTTCCTTCTGCTGCATCAACTCAGCGGTTCCTTTGGTCACACCCCAGGCATCCGGTTTTGACATGGAGGGGTTGTAGGGCCTGCCGGAGGCGATCCAAAGATTCTGCCAGTATTCCTTCCTGGCCCTGTGAGAAAAAAACACATATCAGACTCCTCCCCTAGCATGGGGCTCTAGGCCACCAGAGCCTGAAGCCATCTTTGACTCTGGGAGTATGTCCATTAAAGCCATTTAATAATTCAGACTAAGACCTTTAACCCTCCAAGGAATATGTAAGTCTACAACACATAGGGATCAAAACCTTAAGAGTGGATATTTTCCTTCCAATTGATGCAACCTCTCTGTCCCCACATTGTGACACTGGCTCCGTCCACAGGTTTTGCTCATCTCCAAATCCAGGATAGCTTTGCCCTCTACAACCCTGTAGATTCATTTCAGTTCTTCTTTCAATTCCCATTTTCTCCTTCTATTTCAAACCTCACAATGTCTGGTAGCACTTCTAGAAGCCTTCTGTGCAAATGATTAGAGTTCGACAACTTGCTCATCTACCCTTACCCTGGGCTGTGTGAGACCCTACAGGCTCCTCATTACCTCTGGGATGAGGTCATGTGTCGTCATAGTCATGAATAATAAAACACCTCTTCCTCCTGATCCTCCTGGAGTGATGTCTTCTATCAAATCTGTCTCTACTGTTGTTAGAATTCTACTTTCTCCAGGCACCATCTTCTTTCCACCTCTCAGTATCTTCCTGCAGGCTGTTCCTTTGTCTGGCCAAGGAATCCATCCCTCAAAATTCAGCTCAGGCATCAACTTTCATAGACATCCTTCATTAATTCCCTTCTGTCTTTCGCTCCTGAAGGCCATCACTCAGCCCCGGTACTACTGTGCAAGTCTCCATTGTTGAAATTCCTATACCATTTGAATGTCTGCCTACTAGGTTGCTCACTCATTGGGGTTAGGCGTCTGCCTTGGGCTAGTTGAGCATCCACAATGGTGCCTGACAGATTACTGTGTCCAATTAATGTCTGCTGAATGGAGCAGACCTGGTCCCTCTGCTTGGAGTGCCATCCTCTTGCTCCTTTCCTTTTCTACCTATAATCTTACTTAGCCTTCAAAACAGCCCAAAATACCCCTTCTAAAATATCTATTAGGCAGAGATAGTGATTTTTTTCTCTTGTAACTTTTTTTTTTATCCATGCCTCTACTGAAGCAATTTCCACATTGGCTTTCTTATTCATTTTTCACCAGCAAACAAGTCTATAGACCAGAGGTTACATATTTCTGTTTTTACAGTATTCCTAGGGCCTAGAGCAAAGTGTGATGTTTTCTTTTGTTGTTGTTGTTGTTGTTGTTTTAGTACCAGGGATTGAACCCAGGGGTGCTTAACCACTGAACCACATCCCCAGCCCTTTTTAAAATTTTATTTAGAGACAGGGTCTCGCTGAGTTGCTTAGGGCCTCACTAAGTTACTGAGTTTGGCTTTGAACTTGTGATCCTCCAGCCTTAGTCTTCCCAGCCACTGGGATTACAGGGGTATACCATTATGCCTGGTGCAAAGTTTGATATGAAATTTATTTCCTTGTTTATTTTTCTCCCCCTCTGGAATGTAAACTCTGAGGGCAAACACCTTGCCTATTTTAGTCACCATTGCATTCCCAGTTTCTTGACACCAACAGACTTAATTAGTATTGTTACATTTCGGTTATATTTAACTCTTAAAAAAATCAACGTGATTCAATGTTAGTGTCCACCACATGGATGGTATTTTACTGGAGCACAAAATCACATTTCATTGCCACTTAGATTTTTCACATTTTATATTCTTAAGGCTTTCTCTAGAAATCACTCCATAAGGATGTTCTATAAACATCTCTCCAAGAAAATGTAAGGAAGATGACTAATTCTTCATCCTCACATGCAAATTAGTTGCACTCTTTTAGTGACCTCACGTGGACATATTCATAATCTAGATGTATTTGGGTTAGCAAATTGGGAGGTTCTTACCTTGCTCTAATCCAGGGTTTGGTGTGCATGTCCAAACCACTCCCCCAGCTGCCATGTTTTTCAGACGCTGGTGGCAAAAATCCCCTTTCTGGGGCCAGCTCCTCTGCAATTGCCCTGATGTGGTAGGGCTCAAATCCACAGCACCCACCGATGTACCTGACCCCGAGGTTGTAGGCCTCTCTGGCATATTTTTGAATATCCCATCTGGTTGCAACTCTGGGCTCCAATCCTGAAATAAATGGCATTATGTCTGAATTCTTTTTATTAAAAAAAATCAAGATAAATAGTCTTCAGATGTGTATAATTTTCAGTAAGTAAAGTGTAAGTTTTTTTAAAAAAAGTTCAGAGTTTTGCTTTGATTTTGTTAGCTGGTTCCATTTTCCCTTCTTCTGCCATCTAACATGAAGGGAGCTTTGGCAGTGGACAGAAACTTGGGGCGAGAGAAGAGGAGCTATGCAGCCATTTCTTTACTATGATAGAAGCTCTCTGACCATAGATTTATGTGAAATTTATCAAGCAAAGCTATTGAGATAATTTAGAAAAATGTCTGTCTTACCAAACGGGAATTCTGGGAGATCAATAAATCCCTGTTTGCCGCAGTCGGGAGTGTGGTAGGCCAAGGGCTGGCTCATCAGGTAAGCTTTCAACCCTGCGGCCTCCAAGCCCTCTTTCATGAGCTTCACCGTCTGTAAACTAATTGTGGGGTCAAAGTGGCAGTTCACACCGACGATGGAGGCTCCTGCAAGTGGGGAGAACATCTTAACTTTAGACTGTGCCGATACCAGTAGGCCTGATTCTCTCCTCTTCAGGAAGGTTGTATTTGGAATGATGGATTGGAAATGTAGCATTTGGTCCTCACTCCCCACAAACCTATCTCACCTGTGAGCAAGAATGATTACTAGCAGGCAGGAAGTGCTTTCTGCGAAAACTGCTTTGAAGAGTCTGGTATAATTGAAGTGTCACTTATGCGCACTGGGCTGTCCATCTTTTTTTCCAAAAAAATCATTATTAGAGGTTTTTTTCTACTTCAAATTTTAGTAGTCAATTTTTCAATGTTTGACATTATATTGCAAGCACAATAATTTTTCAACACTCCCAGCTGCTAGATTGCACCTGTGTTTACCATAGTGCTGCTCATTTGAGGCATAAATGAATGTTCCCTATCACCAGGCCCGTTTAATAATTTCACTAGGCTTTGTGGCACAGTAACAGAAAGTAATTTAGGAAAAAGTTTTTCAGAAATCTGTTTTCTAGAAGAAATTTTCTGTCTAGGATTAGTGGTTTGGAAAAAAAAATCTTAAAAATCTTTTGACTTGAGCTAATCAATACAGTTAACAGCCTATCAATCATTTTGACAAGCTTTTCATTTACATATTAGCCTTCCTAGACTCACAACAATATGGGGCTGTCTGCCTAAAGCTTTCTTCTAAAATTTGTTGCTGTGAAGTTTGATTTAGTGAGAACAAAATGCTTTAGATACTCCTTTTTTTTCCCCAAAACTTTCCTTATAGTCATTATATACTTAATTGGATCTGGACCAAAGATGTTTTATCATGGCACTTGTTAGACATGATTCTGGCAATTTCCTCCACTAGCAGACTTGAAGAGGCAACATGACATTACTCTGTCCTATCAAAATGGGAGGAATTCCTAGCTAGAACTTTTTCTTTTGGAGTTTTAAAATATTTGGTAAAATAGACAATCATAAAATTGTCCATCTTAGTCATTTTTTGAGTGAACAATTTAGTGGCATTAGTTATATTCTCAATATTGTGCAATCTTCAACACTATTTACAAAATTTTTCATCACCCCAAAGAGAAACCCCATCACCACTAAACAATTCCCAATTTCCCCTCCTCTTACATGTCCCTCATAACCACTAATTATGTCTCCTATATTGCCCATTCTAGATATTTTGTATACTTGAAATTATATATTTGCCCTTTTGTAAATGGCTTAGTTCATTTAGCCTGTTTCCAGGATTCATCCTGTTGTAACATCTATCAAAGCCACATCCCATTTTATCCATTGCACGTGTATATCACATTTTGTTTATTATTTCATTTGTTGAAGGACTCTTGGGCTGTATCCATTCCAAAAAGGACCTTCTTTTGGATGGGCTCATGTCCTAAGATTTTGTACCTTATCATAGAGATACCAAGAATAAGGGCAGGAGAGATTCTTTTTGGATAGTGACACCACATTCAGATGCCAGGAGCAATACCACTGATGCCACAACCTTTGGCATCCAGTGTTCAGAGGTGGGTGTCTCAGTGGTCCTGACTGAGCTGAGTCTGCTGTTTGTTCTTCATTCTTGGTCCACTTAGACTTCACTCCTGTCACTGACAGGTTGCCAATGACCTCAATGGTGCCAAATCCAGCAGTGTATATCTCAGTAGCAAACGACCTCTACTGGCCCTCCTCCTTTCTTAGCTCAGACCCCCACACTCTGAGTGTTGCTCTCACCTCCTTTGCTGCTTTTTTGGGTGTTACATGCTGAATCCTTTTCAATTCTGGGGTGCCCAGGATCGCTCTGAGTCATCTTCTCTATTTACACTTTCTCTTTTTTGGTCCAGGGTTTCAGTGCAATTTGTATCTGGATTTCTTCCTAGTTTCTTTCTCTAATCCTGACCTTTTCACTGAGCACTGCACTTGAATACCCACCAGCTTACCTAACACCTTCTCTAGGCTCTTGACTACATTTTAATTAATTTATTTTTTGGATGTTGTGCTGCCAGTGTTTCCCTTTCCTTGCTTTATTATGCTAACTAATTAATCATGTTGGCTATTTATTGGATACCATTATTATTTATAGATAATAAATATCTATATGTATGATTTATAATAATAGATAGCCAATATATAACAATGGATATCCAGCTATTTATTGGATGCCGTTAGGTATAGGGTTCTTTGCAAGAGGTTGGAGAGAAAAATAAATACAGGACACAGTCCCTAACCCCAAGAATTTTATAATTAATTTCAGCACTTTCTAAAGTTTGGTCCATAAAAATAAGGTTTTATGATTAATTAAATTAGGCAGTGACTATTTACTACATCTACTTCTTGAAGACTGACAATACATATGAATATATCAAAGGTTTTAATCAATTCTGTAGTAAAGAAATGTGCCTAGTTTAGTTTAGCATAGCATTATATATTTGATCACAGAGCTCTATTAACATTTTTGCAGATGGGAAAACGTCAACTGAGGATATTCCAAATGAGAGGAATAAATGAAAGAGTTGAGAGTAGGGAGTGATCACTTGGGGCAGGAATGATCATGGAAGCAGAATACACAAAGTAGCTCGGTGATAGAGTGTTTGACCAGCATGTGTAAGGGCCTGGTTCTGGTCCCCAGGACCATTAAAAAGGAGAAGAGAAAAAGGAAAAGAAGAAGGAAAGGAGGAGAAGGAGAAGAAGAATTTGAACTAAACATTGAAACATTGGAAAATGTACTAGATGTATTAGGTATATGTTTATTAACTACCTATGATGTGCTGTTCACTGTGCAAGGCACCAGGGTCTTCTGTGCTGAGCCAAGCAGACACAGTCTCTGCCTTTATGGATCTTATAATATAGTGAGACATTAAATAGATAAATAGGAGAAAGGGGCAGGGTTGTGGAGGACATGCACAGTGTACAGCGATGTCAACAACAGCAGCCTCCGACTCTGAGCTAAAAGAGGAAGGATCAGATGTAGGCCAGGTACCTCTGCCAATGAATAGAAGCAATGACAAAGGTCTCCTCTGATCTTTTGAAAATAGTTCACTTGCTTCCCCCAACTCTGTTTTTATATGTCCCATAAAGAAATTGGGATTTTGTGATTTCATTAATAAATTTAAATATTTGTTATTGTTGAAGACAAATATGGAAAAGTTTTATGAAAAATCAGGAGTTGGATAAGAGTCAGAAAGGAAATAAATCACCAGTCAAAATTTCTCTGTTTCACAGAGTGAGCAGGACTCTTCCCCTGACAGTTATTCCTTTCATTTCAAATGAGGCAGTTTTGAAAACAAATTATCCTAATTGAAATGAAATGCAATGTTGGCAATACAAACTGTATAAAAAAGATAGATTAGGTGGTCAGTGTTTCATATCAAATATTTTTTTGATTTATTATACCAATTACAAAAAGCAAAGTACACTAGCAATTTATGAGAATGGAAAAACTTTGGCAAAGAGGGCAACAAACTTTGAAGTTATTAATATTTAAAGACCACTACTTGAGGCAACTTATTCTAATGTTTCTTTTCTTTTCCTTTTTTGGTACGGGGATGGAACCCAGAGGTGCTTTACAATACCGAGCTATATCAGTAGCCCTTTTATAATTTCTTATTTGGAGGAAGGGCCTTGCTAAGTTGCTGAGGCTGGCCTCAAACTTGCAGTCCTCCTGTCTCAACCTCCTAAGTTGTTGGGATTATAGGTGTACACCACTGCACCTGGCTAATGTTTGTTTTGACTTGCCAAAACATTCTTCTCACTTCTAGGTATTAAATCACCAGCATAGATCCAGTTGCTCCTTTCAAAAAGCTGGTGTACCTGTGTGTGTGTGTGTGTGTGTGTGTGTGTGTGTGTGTAAACTTTTTTTCATTTGGAACTCAATAGTGATATTATTAATTATTAGCAGAATCATAAAAAAGTAAATTACTAGTTTTCCTGTTAACCAAAGGAGTCTGTGTATTTTGTATATTATTTAATATATATATTTTTTCATTTTGTTTGGTACTGGGAATTGAAACTGGGGTGCCTTACCACTGAGTTAGTCCCCCCACCCCTGTCTTTATTTTTTTAATTTTATTTTTAACTTGCAATCCTCCTGCTTCAGCCTCCTGAGTTGCTAGGGTTAGCCTGTACCACTGCAACTGGTTGTGTGTTATTTGAGAAGACTGCGTAATTGCAGACCAAAGGAAATCTATCCTCACCTGCTTTCACCAGGCACACTGCACACTCGCCAGGGGGCACGCCATGCAGATCTCCTTCGGGGCCAATGCACATGGTGGCTGCCACTGGTTTTCCAGAAGTCTTTAAGGCTTCCACTGCCCACACAGCTTCTTCAACATGTTCGAAATACTGAAACAAGTTAAGGTTAGCATACTTTTAATCATGTTTTCCCACAAAACAATGAGAACATCCATTCTATAAAACATCGAGTGATAATTATGTTATCAAGCATTTTTAACACAGAATAGAATGGTATGGCGATTTCTCAGTGTGAATTGCAGTCAGAAAGTTTGAAAAACACCATTTGAGTCAGCTGAATCAAATTTAGCAGAATCCTTAAGCTGGAAAAAGATTTCAAAAATGAAATATTACAGTTAACTTGTCATGATTGGCACCTAACCCCACACGAGAGCAAAAGGTAGAGAAAAATGCATCAAGTGTCCTTGTCTTATCTTTGATCACAGCTGTGTTTACCTCTGCAATAAGGAAGTCCACATTCTTCTTCATAAAGACTTCTAACTGCTGGTGAAAGATTTTTTTAACTTCAGTTTCACTCTTGCAGCTGAGGTATGAAGGTGTCTGACTCACACCTCCTGCAACCAAAGCGTCTCCCTCATTAGCCACTTGCTGGGCGATGTCACAAGCTGCTTCATTGACTTTCTGCCCCTAAAATGGGAGAAAATAGGATACACCTAAATTTCATGTGAAAATGAAAAAAAATATTCACACTGCACATCTTGGTTTTATGTTTATGATAAAGATTTCATCTCAGATAAGGACGGCTATGGAGTGGGGCAATGCTTTACCAAGTTGAGTAGTTTCCAAAACAACACTAATAATAACGATGACAACAATAAACCTAATAGTGGTATCTGAGATATAGCCTTAGGCCAAAGATCTGTGAGAGGGTCAGAGTTTTTACACGCAGGGATCTGATATGGTATCTTCCAGTGTCTAAGCTGCATTGAGATGAGTGCAAATAAAAAGGTGGTGGTGGTAATAAGGATTGGCTAATTTATGATTAATAAGATTAAACTTCAATTAAAATCACAACAAATTCGGGACTTTTTGTTATGTATTTTCTTAAATGATTGATAAATGTATAAATCATTAATTTAAATAAATAAATAAAAGATCTTTTCAAATTATGTAAACAGTAAAACTTGGCCCTGAACTTTTTTTTTTTTTTTTTTTGTATTAGGGATTGAACCTAGGGATGCTTTTCCACAGAACTGCAACAACAAACCTTTTCTTTTTTTTTTTTTTTATTTTGAGACAGGGTTTTGCTAAATTTCCAAGGCTGACCTTCGACTTAAGATTCTCCTTCCTCAGCCTCCAGAGTCACTGGGATTACAGGTGTGTGCCACTGTGCTGGGTGGGTTTGTTTCTGTTTTTTAAAATGGGGACTGTGATGCGCAGACTGGCCTTAAAGTCCTGGGCTCAAGGGATCCTCCTGCTCCAACCTCCATAGTAGTTGGGACTATAAGTACACCACTGAGACAGTTGGGACTTAAGTACTTGGCTAGCCCATGGGAGGCCCTGAATTCCAATTCATCAGCCCTCCCCCCAAACAAAAAACAACAGGACCCCCACCCCATCCTAAAACACAAACAATAAAACCACCAAACCACAGAACTGTAGATCATATAAACTCCAGGAATTTTAGAACTCTCTGTTCATATTGGAGATGAACAGCTTTGGTGGGTAAAGGGTTGCCCAATAACACAAAACTGGTTGTAACTGAGTCAGGCCCTATTCCAGGTTTACTGACTCCTTGGGTTTATTGTCTTTCCTATACTCTGAAAGACGGTAAGGATGTATGAATTTGTAAGGATGCCCTCTTTACTCAGCAATTTAACATGAGACTGGAACTATGATTATTAAATAACTCCTCACTAGATGCCTTTCTGTTAATTTCAGAGATTCCAGCTAAAGCCCAAGAGTGTTATTCACAAGTGTTTTTGTAGTAGTAGAAATAAAACAAAACTCTGACGAGGCTCTTATTTTTCTGAGTGATGTGGTGTATCTGTGATGCCTTTTACAGCATCTCAGGCTGGTTGTACTCACGGATATTTTCTCCAAGACATAGTTTCCCCTGTTCTCCAGCTTGTCTTCACTGGCATAGAAGGTGAAGGTCTGCATAACATTCGATCCAGCTCTAAGAAACTCTCGATGAAGCTGGCGAACTGGGAGATTGCACAAGGAAAGGTATAATTTCTGTTTTCAAAAGGCTCTAAATAAACGTGAAAACAACTATAACTACTTAGATTTCTAGTTGCTTGGTATTTGCACATCTTGGGGATTAGTAAAGAGGTAGATCTGGGGTCTCCTAGCAACTCCTGCAAACCTGCTTTGGCTAGATGGATGGGTGCTTCTCTAAGTTTGACTCCCCCTGAGATTCACCTGGGGCCAATTATAACTGCAAGTTCCCCAAACTGCTCCAGACCCAGCCAACTTGAATTCATTGCCAAACTCAATGCTGCTTCCACTGGGTGCAAGAATCAGAGTTTTGAGCATAAATTTAAGCAGGAGAAATAAGCTGACAGTTTCTGGATATCCTTTCAACTTCCATTTCTTGTTTTCCTTTATCATAAGGTTCCTAGATCCATCCTCTAGACAATAATAGGATGTGTCTGGTCCCCATGACACAATATCACTTATACTAATTACTTTTATTTTATGGTCTTCAATGCCTCATTATGGTAGTGTTATTTTAACATTATGGAAGCTAAATGAACAGTGTTACATGGTTATATACATACAGAGTTAGAAATTAACCTTGTCAATTTAGCATGAGAAATGCAAGTATTTGAAATTACAAAGCAAATCCTAAATAGTCAAGTAAAATTCTACATTTCTTCATTAGAATAATATGTCTGCAACAAAATCATTTGGGAGCAACATGTGACCCGAATGAACACAAAGGTTGAACTCAGTCCACTTAATAACAGTAGTAATACATATGTTGCTTATGATTCCCAGTTAGTGTGGGTAGACATAGATGTCAATGTAAAAAAGTATTAATGTGGTGTAGAGCCCAATGGGAGTGTTATATAATATACACATACTCACTATACTAACTTTCTAAAATCCCCAAATTTCTCTATTCCATCACACATTTGGTCCCAACATGGTTTGGATAAGGGATTTGCGGACCTGCAGCATATCCTTACCTTTCTTACCATCTAAAAACTTAGGTCCAGGCACCAGACATGTAAAATGTTTCAGATGAAGTCCAACTTGCAAGGAAATTTTGGGGAATCCATGTCAATTCTAGCTACCACTCAGTCTAAATTATCTTTGCACTTACAGATAAACAGCTTCATTTGCAGAAAACAGATTACTCCTCTTCTTCAGAGTATGACTGTTTTATACACCTTTCACCTAGCTCCCAAAGGCAAAATACAATCACTGTCCTGTGGGGATGGTCCTATGAAGGTGCGTTACAGGAGACCTGTCTTTTCTGATGCATCCTGTGGTCTACTGTGCTTGACAGAATTTGAGCTGAATGCTGGCAGAATCAAATACCATATGGGATTTGGTCTGTGGCAGAAGGGATTAAATTGAAAGACTTGGTATCATGGATTTTCCATTAATTCTCGAAAATCATGTAACTTCCCAGAAGAAAACATAAAGCAAATGCTTGACACACCCAGACAAGCTCAAAATAACAAGGAGTCAGCTAGCCAAGAGATAAAATGTGCTATTTCTATACTAATAGTATCAAAGAAAATGCCAGAATAATTTCTTTTGAGCTCCCGAATTATGAATTTTTTTTTAATTTTTTTATTTTAGTTGGACACAATATCTTTATTTTATTTATTTTTATGTGGTGCTGAGGATCGAACCCAGGTCCTTACATGTGCTAGGCGAGCACTCTACCGCTGAGCCACACCCCCAGGCCCTGAAATGTTTTTTAAAAAATGTGACATAAAATTAGAACTTGTGGTTTATAATAATAGTTTTATTTGGTCTACATGGCATAGTCCAGGCAAGAGTAAGTTCATCATAGTGGTTTTGCCCAAGAAATGTTTTATCCGGAACTTCACCTGGCAAGCAGACCATAGAAAGCAAATCATGGGGAGTGTGAAATCTTCATTCAAGGTTCTTAGCCACCATTACACTGTGCTCCTAAAAGCCCTTTAGTGCAAAGCTTCTTCAGGTGCAGTCATTTCACAATCACCTGGGGGTGATGATTCTAAATGCAGGTTCCTGGACTACTTCACAGACCTAATGAAGCTGAATTTTCATAAGTGGGGCCCAGGAATCTGTAATTTTTTAACAAACTTCACTGGTGAAATGACAATGTGAGATTCTCAGTTCTACGTTTCTTTTTTACAAGGATAGAACACAGTATTATTTCTACTTCTTTTTGAAAATATGAAAGTTGTGTACATTTGCTGGGTTGTACCTTGTGAATATAGATCTTTCACTTCGGGTACTGTTTAGGGACTGTGTGGTTTGCACTTCTATTCTTCTTTGGAAGAAATAAGTTTTGTACTTTTCTAGCAGAAACAGGTTAATAAATGCAAGAATACTATCGAGAGAAGACACAACTCCGTCAACTTAATAACAGTAGGAATACATATGTTGTTTATGATTGCCAGGCATTATTTTAAATACTTCCCATATAACTTAATTAACCTTCCTAACAACTTTGTGAGGTAGATGTTAACTATTCATGTGCATTGTTAGTTTCTATCACTTATCACTGAGTTTGACAAAATAAATACATTTTTAATGATCATAAAAAAAGAACTGTTCCTCTGAAACTTTCTCTACTTTCATCTCAAAGACTCAACATCTGTACAAGTAATCTGAGCATACTCAAGTCCACGCTTTCATCCTGCCTTCTTCCTCAGGCATATACAGAATCTCCTTAAACCCCCTTCTTCCATATCTGTCCAAGGCCATCCTCTGAAACAAAGCCATCGGCCTCTCTCACCTCCCTCTTTTCCAGACCAGGAAGATCTAAAATCCTTCCTTCCAGTATACTATCCAAACTGGTCAGAGAAGTCCCATCTCTCTCCCCTGGCTCAGTCTAGCTCTGTAACTGGAATCCATCGTTCACTCAATCGCATGTGCCAGACCTTGATTGTTCTAAGGGATACTTCAGCGAACAGTGAGTTTGCATTCCAATACAGGTGGACAAATAAAGACTAATAATAAACAGACAATTCAGTGCCATCAAGAAAGTGAGACAGAATAATACAGAGGTAATAAAGATAATCAAGGATGACCATGGGGCTAATTTAGGTTAAGCACACAGGGAAGGCCTTTCTGAAGTAATGCTGATGTTGAGTCATGGGTTCTATAAACATAGAGGAAGAGTTGGGAGAAGGAACAGAACGAAGGTCTAAGTGGGATGATGTGGACATGCTCGAGAGGACAGAACAGAGGCCAGGTGGCTGATGCTGTAGGCTCTCAGATCCTCAGCCCATGTGCCTCTTTTCTGTGGTGGCCCACAGCACTGGCTGCTGAAAGTGCCCAGGTAGAATATTCTCCAAATGTAACCACAGTCAGAAGGGGCTCCCTTGCCCAGGGTTCAGTCCACTCATGTGGGGAGAACTGACAGCTTGCAGGTGTGACTTCTGTTGGTAATCGAAGGACACCAACCATCTTACCTCAATATGGGACAACTCAAAAGGACCTGTCTACCACTAGAGTTCCAGAAGGCTGGCTGAGGCCTCTGATATAACTGTATCCCAGTATAATTCCTCCCCCTGTCCAACACTGTTTCTCTCACTCCTTTATAAATATTGTTTCCTAAAAGCACTCCCCAATAAAATTCCTGCACATGAATCTCCAAACAAACAGAATTTGTTTCTGGATGGCCTGACCTTCAAGAGTTGGATTCAGAACAAGTCCTAGGAAACAACTAGAAACTGTCATTTTGGAGTTGGAGCTCCCTGAGGCCAGTAATAACTCTGATATGAATGAGCATCCCCCATCACTGGAGGTAGGAGGCTTTTGACAACTCCTTGCATGCTCTAGGGATGCTACTATTAAAAACATTAAACTGTGGTGAACTGGGGTGGGCTGCTTCTAGGAAGGTGTGCACTAGCAGATTTATGAGAAAGTATGCATGTATTCAGATATATGAGTGGTTTGGAGGAAGTAATAATTATAAGGACTATGGAATCAAATGACTACTATTGGGTACCATTGGTGCACTGGAGGAAAATAATGAAAGCCTAAGAGTAAATTATCCCCAACCTAAGTATCAGTATGAAAGTCTGAGAGCCTCCTGGGTGGCACATAAGGAGATCCATTTTGTGAAACTAGAGAGCAGAAAGAGCTGAAGATCTGGCTCTGGACTAAGGTATATAGGAGTAGAAGTCCAGAGAAGTTGAACTGTCAACCAGAAAGCCTGTAATACTAAAGTCACTGCCTTGATTAGGAATATATGGGACTCGAGGCTGGGGGTGAAGACATATAGGTGGACTCACCCAAGAACCTTTTTTTTTTTTTTTTTTTTTTTTAAAGAGAGAGTGAGAGAGAGAGAGAGAGAGAATTTTTTAATATTTATTTTTTAGTTTTTGGTGGACACAACATCTTTGTTGGTATGTGGTGCTGAGGATTGAACCTGGGCCGCACGCATGCCAGGAGAGCGCGCTACCGCTTGAGCCACATCCCCAGCCCCTCACCCAAGAACCTTAAAAACCCAGATCCTTCCTAAACACTCTGAGCCTGCAGAAGTGGCCCATTCCTTCCTTTTAAACAAGAACACTTACCTCTTGCTTGAGGGACCATTCAAAGGCTTCTGTCTTGGAAGACAGCATTTATTACCCCAGGTTCCCTCCTACCTCCTCTCTCCTGGCCATCAGAGATTTTTGGTCAAAAATGTAAAGTGAGTCTAAGGCACATGGGTGTAGGTGTAGAAGAGGTGGATATTTGCATTTAAATAGGGTTGGGTTAGTACGACACAAATTGAACCTGTTGGCAAATAAACAATGGAGGCAGGGCAGTGATTATGATATGGAACCTCAGACAGTAAAGTGGGTGGACATATGGGGAGAATGGATTGTACACTAAACTGATGTGGACAAAGGGCTGACCTTGATGAGGCAGAGAGAATGAGCAGAAGGTGGGAAACGGTGGGCAGCTCTTGGTGATGACAAAGTCTAGGAGTGGGTCTCTTCGGTGGTGGTGGAGAAAATGTTCACAGGAGATAGGAGGAGATTCAGGCACTACAGCAAAGTGCTGAAAAGATCATCTGTATGGAAACTGAAGTCATCCAAACTGGTGAGGGAAGAAGGACAGAGAGGAAGGTTCTAGGCTCATCTAGGTTCTAGACTCATCACTTCCTGGCAGGGCCCAGGAAGTAGACAGCTGATGCATCATGAAGGGCTGTTTTGCTATCCAACATGTGAGTCTATAACACAGCTAGTAGTACCCAGGAGGCCATGACACGTGGCTGGCCATGACACATGCCGCTCTTTGATAGTTTACTCTTGAGCTTAGATCAACATAGTGCTCATCATGAGAACTTAGAATAGATTCTGTACTAACCTGCCTCAGGGTGCTCCACAGCAGCTTCTGGGGTCCAGGGTCCTGCCTTCACGTAGCCCCTCTTCTCCAGAGCAAAGACAAACCCTCCATCTCCAATCACAACCTCTCCAGCGTTTAAACGTTCTAGGATGCCCTAAAATTCCAGACAAGGGGAAGAGAGTTACTTGAGTTTTTAAGACAATTTTCCATTTTAAAAACTATTCTTGAGAAGTATGATTTCTCCCAAAATATGCATATTTTATACATCAATTTATGGCAGAACACTCATATAATGGAAATTTGTGTATTCTTGTGTATGTGACAGGCATGTGTGGGTATCTTTCAGAACACATTAAAGAGTATTTGGGCTGGGGGTGGAGTTCAGTTAGAACAGTTGCTTGAAGCCTTGGGTTCAATCCCTAGCATGACAGAAAAAAAATGTATTTGAAGAGTATCACAGTGGGAGGATATTATGTTTAAAGAACCATCTGCTAAGGGATTAAACTAAATGATTTTGTTGTAAAGCCTCAAATCTATACTGTAGTACATATTCTTTTTTCATTCAAAATTAAAATTAAAAATATGTACAATTAAAAAAATTGTACATATTTCTGGGGCACAGTGTGATAATTCAATCATGTGTATAATGCATAATGATCAAATCAGGATGATTGATATTTCAATCTCCTTAAACATTTACCATTTCTTTGTGATGGGAACCTTTGAACTTCTCTCTTCTGGATCTTTATAAAATTAGAATAAATTGTTATAAACTGTACTCACTATACTTAAGCACACGTTTTGTTGTTGTTGTTGTTCTGTTTTTTCTCCCTCTCAGTGCTAGAGATTGAACCCAGGGCTTCACGAATGCTAGCCTTTTATTAAGCTACAGCTCCACCCATTTAGCACACATTCTTAAAATGGTGATTGTTAATCTTCTTACACTATCCATAAACTAAAACAAGCATTAAAATCATTAAAGAGGTCGAAGTGGCATATAATACTATTAGGGCATTTAGAAGACTGAAAAGTTACAAGTAATTTAGTAAAGGCAGAAGGAAGAAGATTCTAGCACAAATGTGATCAAGTAATTTAAAAGATCCTTCTCTTTGCTATTAAAATTCATTTTCCACAACAGCAGCTATGTTATGCATCCAGAAAGTTGGGAATATGTACTCCATGCCAGGAACAGGGAAGAGACAAATACAAGTATTTCCAGCCTGTTTGCCATACCTACTCCATCTACAATACTAGGCAAGAATCACCCAGTGTTAATGTTTAAGAGATAAATTTTGAATGGAATATTTTAAAAGGGTTTTATAGATGAGACAATAATTTACTATTATAATTGTATTTTTTAACTTCAAAGAACCATAGACTTTAAGAATAAAAGGTATCCTTTTATTCCTAAAGTCACTTTAGGGTGCCTCCTCTGATTTTCCAAATGGGGAATGAAAGCCAAGAGTTCCTTAGAAATTTATACACTGTGTCCCAAACTAAAGGACTCTTCCTGACTCTTATCCTTAAGTGATATCTAGATTTGATTTTTAATAGGGTGGAGGAGGTTGGGAAAATTCTGAAGAAACTGTGAAGGGTAAAGGAATAACTTGGAATTCACCTACTATGTTCCATTTACTAGCAATACCAGCGGCTAAAACAATTGCTGATATAACAAGGGCACATAAATCTGCTGGAGGCATCCATAGGGTTTTGCACCCAAACCTTTCTATATTCTTACAGCCTCCTTTATTTTAACCCTCTTCCCTTTCACAGCCCCACCCCAGACCATTTGGACAGCAAGCACTCAGAGAGAGGAAGCAGCTGTCATTTTCACGTTAGAGGAGAAAGTCAATTATCTGCTCTCTAATACTCCTTTTGGATCCAAAAAATTCCAAGTCTGGAAGTCTATAGTTAAAGTACAACTACAAAAATATAGAATTGCTCACATGTAATTCTAAAATCCAAATGTCATTATTACAATGTGTCTGCTACAATCTGGATGGGTGTAGTGGTGCACACCTGTAATTCCATTGATTTGGGAAGCTGAGGCAAGAAGGATTTTAAGTTCAAGGCCAGACTAAGCAACTTAGTGAGGCTCTAAGCAACTTAAAAAAAGGGCTGGAATGGCTCAGTGATAAAGCATCCTCAATCCCCAGTATTACTACTAGTAATACTACTAATAACAATAATAAAAATAAAATAGATGTCAAGATACTAAAACTATAACTTTGATTATTTTGACCCAACTAACAAGATGTGTGTGTGTGTGTATAGTCTTTATATAATATACATATAGACACACATAATGTATATATGTATATCTGCATATATACAGTTAAATCAAAAACATGAACAAGGGTCACATAAATGACTTTCTACTAACTTTCATCTGGGTGAAATAATTCATGAGATTTTGGCAGTTAATAACAACTCTCATTGAAAATATGTTTCAAATTTTAGTACCATGACATTTTTAACACATAGCATAACTAAGAATCTCATATCTGGTAGTGGTGGACTGGTGATTCTATTACTATGCTGATCATAAATCGGTCCAGCAACTATAGCTGCATATACTACCTCTTCAGAGTCTACTATATTTTTTCAGTTACCTGGACTACAGATTTTAAAAGTGCAATGTGCTAGGAAAAAAAGATGTTATTTTGTGAAAAGGTATTACAGAACAGTATGTGCAATATCAGCCCATTTTTGTTTAAAAAGTACCCATTTGCCTAGACAACAAACTAGTAGAATATATATGGAAAAGTAGTAGCCACTGTACTTTGTACTTTTACCAGTTGCTAATAATGAATATGTGTTATCTTTGAAACATACTTTAAACTCAAATATGTAGATGCATTATGGTTCATGTTTTAAGCTGATATGGAAACCAGGTTACTACGGAAACTTTTCTCCCCATTATGTCCATCTGTGGCTTAGATAATTCTTTAGAGATAATTCTTTAAAATGTTAATGTTCTGAGTTTTGAGTTTGGGGAATGGGTTAGAATCCATGGCTATGAAAATGGAGCCACACCAAGAAAAAATATTAATTAAATCTCCAGAGGACTCAATCTTTCCAGTGGATTTATGAATTGGCAGCAATTCTCAACCTACCTGAACTGGGTTCATTCAGCCCTAATCATTCGTCCTTTCAACACACTCCTCACACCTTCCATTAATAGGGTATGGTATTTAAAATACCTGATTATTCTTTTTCCCTGTGTGGAGTCTTTTTGATTTGGTGGTCATTCCTTAGAAACTGGGCACAACAGGGCGGGGTTGGGGTAGGGTGGATGGGTGGTGTTCCGGGTTCCGGCCCTCACGGTCCTCACAGCCAAGGGAGTAAGTGGATGTGGTCCCATTGCCTTCCAACAATTTTCCGAGGGCCTCTGTGGTGCAAGGTTTGGGACTGGGCCTGGGGGCACCAAGGGCTCAAGTATATTCCTTCTTCCCACCATTCTTCTCTATCTTCCGTCCATCCGTCCATTCCCTGAACTAGATGAAGATAGACTATGTGGATTGAAAACACTCACCCCAGCAAGCCCCTGGGCTGCTAGTAACCAGGAGCAAGAACTGCTGGGGTTTAGGTGTTTACAATCTTATCAACAGCCCTTCCTCAACATCTTACAGCCACTCTGCTCATTCTCCTGCGGTAGTTGAGACAAATCGCGAATGAAACCTACCATCGCCCCACCAACGCCTGAGCTTTGGGTGCGGCGCGCGCGCGCAGCGGGAACCGGGTGGGGAGGAGCGCGCGCCACCGGCAGGACCGTTTCCCGCCGGCGCCGCACGGCACAGGCTCTGCTCCCTTCTTGCCTGGCGCGCGGGCCGCCAGCCTGTGCCCCGCCCTGGAAGCGGAAAATCGCGCCTGTCGGGGGAGTTCTCGGGTCTTGCGGGGCTGGACTCAGAAGGGGTTGAGTCTTGAAGCTCTGGGGGAGCCCTCGAGTCGGGGATGCCTCAGTTGGGTCGAGAAGGATCACTTAGGTCCAGGACGCGCTCTGGGCTGTGAGTGCCCGGAGAAAGGGACTTTTGGGGGCGCACTCTGGACAAGAGGCAGGAATGGGGGCGGACTCAGATGCCACAGGGTCACTCCGAAGTTTTGGAAACACCTTCTGGCCCGAACGCGGTGGGTAGGAGGACGCTGGGTCCACAGCCGGGCTCTGAGGGTTCCCCTACGCTGCTGAGGGTGGGGTGCCCTGCCGGTGAGTGGGATTGGAGAATGCCGTCGGTCTTTCTGGAGACTCACCTTCTTGGCCTTTTTGCCTCCGACGGGAGCCATCTCCGTGGTGCTCAGACCGGTGCTTGGCCGGATCAGAAGCGAGTTTGCCCCTTGCAAAGCTGGTGCAGCCCAGCGGCAGCAGCAGGCCTCTTTATACCAGCTACTCGGAGCAGGGTGGGTTTCCCCACCCTTGGCGCGGTCCAACGCGGGCCTCGGCCTTGGAACACGCCCACCAGGCTTTTATTCTGGCCACTGGGAAACTGCCCGGTGGAGGAGATGTCGAGATTGTTCTCTCAGATATGTGGAAACACCGAAAAGTAAAATAAATAAAGAGATTGCCACTTGCTCATCTGCACATAGTCCCTTGTGCACTCGGGGTCTCCGACCTTGATCCACCCCTCTCTTGCCTGGGATTATGTACCATAACCCACTAAAACCATCAGGCAAGACCCCTACGAATTCCATTCAAAGCCCAAATATTTGTCCAAGTCCAAAGATTTGAGGTTATTGAGTAAGGTGATGACCTGGAAGAACTTCAGCCTAAGGCGTGGTCTCTAATATGACACATTTAGTATAACGAATACAAATCTTAGCATTTACAGAAGAGTCCATCTCTAACCCTGGGTATGTTTAAAATGCCGGTGTACCCTTACATCCAAACGTGCCTTACAGTTTCTAATAAGAAAATCTTTACAATACTCAGCAAAGACAGACTTTTAACATTTATATTTGAAAGTGAAAATGTACTTTGGAGACTTCAAAATTCAGGATGAAAACAACGTATGCAGGGTTTGTTGCAGATGTAGTTACATAGGCTACTAGTTTAAAATGTAACTTACAGAACAACATAAAGTCTGAGACAGGGTTCAGAATCTTTTACCCAAATAAAATCAAGTGAGAGAATTCTGTATGTGAAGCAATAGCTTCCACTTCAACATTTGCAGAGAAAAAAAATTATGGTAGCAAATGATGGATTAAAATTTAATTGCTAATATGATTTGTACTTGAGATGCAACTGAGGAGGTAAAAATCCTTTGCTACTGATAAGTATGTCAACTTAAAAATGGAAATAAATGAAAGGATATAATTTTTTAAAAAAATCTAATATTGTGCCCACACACACATGATTTGGGTCATCAAGAAAGATGCATGAGGGCAATGTCATCAGTCACAGTACCTATATATTTTTTAAAAAAAATTTTTTTAGTTGTCAATGGACCTTTATTTTATTTATTTATATGCAGTGCTGAGAAACGAACCCAGTGCCTCACACATGTAGGCAAACGCTCTACCACTGAGCCACCACCCCAGCCCCAGGACCTATATTTTTAAATCTTAAAGCACTGGAGTATCTGAGAAGGTTACAGTTTAGTTAGATAATGAACAGCTAGTTATAGTATTAACCTCTGTGGCTGCGGGGAGCAGCGGCAGTGGTGGGTACCAGGCACTAGGGGGCGATATCAAGGCTCTGACAGTCAATAAAAGCTGAAAGTAGACATTTCCAATATCGGAGGTTGATCTAAATCCAGCAAAACTTTGGAGACATTTTAAACGAATAGCATTAAATTTAAAATGAATGATTAAGTTTAATAGGTAATGTGGACATATAGCAAAAAAAAAATTTTTTTAAGTCCCTAGCTGCTGTTGCCAGTTAAAACACCTTCTCTGGAGGTGACCACTATTACCTGTTAACTATCTTTCCAGAGGAATTCCAAGCCTGAGTGTTTGCATGCATATAAAAAACTGTACTTGAACATAGGAAACTTTAGTTATTTAAACACTTATTCACCCTCACTTTTTCCAAGATGATTTATAGACAGCTATCAAAGTACTTTTGTTTTTTCCTCAGTGTTATGGTTTGGATCTGGAATGTTCCCTACATTGTGTTGAATGTGTTGAATGCAAAGCAACGATGTCCAGAGATGGGTCTTTGAGGAGATGATTGGATCTCAGGGTCTCTAACCTCATCGGTGAATTAATGCAGTTAATGGATTAATACTTTGAATAGACTACTGGGTGGTAACTGTAGGCAGATGGGTCATGGTTGGAGGAAATAAGCCCTAGGGGACATGTTCTTGGGAACTGTATCTTGTCCCAGGTCCCTTCATTTTCCCCTCTCCCTCTATCCCTCCCGCCCCTGGTTTTCAGCTGCCATCAGCTGAGCAGCTTTCCTCTGTCACATCCTTCCTTCCACCATGATGCTCTGCTTCCCCTCAACACCAAAGCAATGCAGCTGGCAGACTATGGACTAAAACCTCCGAAAGCAGAAGCCAAAATAACTTTACTTCCTTGAAGTTGTAATTGTAAGATATTTTGGTCATAGCAACAAAAAGCTAACATACTCAGCCTCTCAGTTTGTTGTCCTAATTCCTAACTTTCTTCCCAATTCCCAAATTAGGCCCATTAAAAAAAAAAAAACACATTCGTCTACTGTTTCCATAATAGATAATAACAGCCATAGTATTGGAGTGCTTTCTATGTGCCAGGCACTGATTATGCCTTTTCCATACACAGTATCATTTACTCCTTACAACTCTGTGAGGCTGGTGCCCCTCTCTGTGCTCCAGAATCATGGAGGCTGGCAGTTAGAAGGGTTATCAGCATGAGCTCTGGAGTTCCTTTGCCCAGATCCCGGAGAACCAAGTCCGCTTAGATACCACCTAGGACACAAATTCCATAATAAGCTGTTCTTGGGAGGCTGCCCATGCTCTTTGATCTCTGCTCAAGCAACAAGATAAGGGAGGTTCTACCACTGAAGTCTTTGGCTTTGTACAAAAGATGTCCACAAGGTTAAAAATAAATTCTGAAGGGAGGAGGGGAGGATTAGAGCTAGAGATCCACCCCCTTAGTTTTATAACCTCAAAAGAGAGGTATTGTTTTATTTCCAGTTAGTGTTTTGCTCTGCTTATAATTGCATGTAATAATTCCACAAACATTTATTAAGTGCCATTAATACAGTGTTGGTGCTTGAGATGAAGGATGTCTTCCCTCATTTTATTTTCAATAGGGAAGATAGACACCATCTCATATAAATATGAGTATATCCCTTTTATCAATATGTAGATGGGAAAAATCTCAGGATTTTGCATTTTCCTTCAGCTGGGATCACTTTAAAGTGAAACTGTCCTTTCACAGATCTTTTTGGACTAAAACTCTTTCATTGAAGCTGTTTTACATTTGCAAATCGGTGACATGACAGTGAGGCTGAGCTCTGTGTTTCCTTTGGCAAAGTCAGTGTTTTTTAAAAAAACTGAGTGTGAATTCCTGTACCTGGAGCAGTCACCCTTCCCGTTTGCAGGGCTGGACTGCACCCAGTTGCCCTACACTCCTGTGTTTACTTCATCTTTAGCTTTCAGCTTCTGTTGTATGTAGAAGACACATTTGATGGGATCAGATACATGATCCCCACATATTCCCTGAATGGAAGGTTTTACTTGCCTCCTATTTTCCTACTGTCACTAACAGTTTCTTTTTGTTGCCACTTTTGGGTTCATTATTAAAAGATGGTGGGGGGGGCTTTTTGTTTGAAAACTCTCTTCCCTGGGTGCACTTCACCCCCACCCACCCCAGTCTGTTGCAATGGCCACACTCACACATTTATGCCAACACTCCAGGCATATCATACCCCATCACACAACTCCCCAACTACTCTTGGAAGGGCTTTGATTTCCTCGTATGTAAACCTAGAAGTTGAAGTGAGGTCAGTTTTCAGACTCATTTTTGAATTGGTTTGGCATAAACTTAGAGCACAAAACATCTCTTTTCCCAGGGTGTTTTTGTGCTTTCTTTGCCTTTCCCTTGTGATAGTAAGGACTTTTTTTTTTTTTTTTCCCTTCAAGACAGGCCTTGCTGAGTTGCCAAGGATAACCTTGAACTCAGGGCTCAAGTGATCCTCATCACTGTGCCTTGCCAGCAAGCACTTCCTCAGCCTGGCTCTGAGGGTGTGCCTGGCTTCTGCGGAAGCCTCTAACTTCTGCCCATGGTTGAGCCTTCATTTTTGATTCCCTGATTTCTGGAGAATAGCAGAGATTTTTGTTTTTGCTGGACTGTTGGGGACTTCTTTCTGCCACAGGTAAAAGTGCTTCCCTCAGCACTCACATATTGGCTGGCCTCTCCTGGCTCTCCACAGAGGAGTCCTCTGACCAGTGTTCCTGTTAATTCCACACACCCCTAGTTCCCAGAACTGTTCTTTTAGCATGGAACTTGTGCCCCAGATTCCCTTTCTAGCTTTGAATTTCCCCTCTTCAGTCTTTCCTCTAACTTTGTTTTTAAAGTATTGGTGCTTTGTAAGTATACATAATAGTGGGATTTATTGTTACCCATTCATATGTATAATGCCTTTGAATAAGAGATCAGCCTGTCACATAGCCTTTTGCTGCTTTTATTTTTAAAAAGGAAACAGACAACTATAACTTCATGAGTACTTACTATGTAGAGTAAGCCATGCTAAATGCTTCTTTGGTGTTATGTAACCTCCACAAACACTCCATGAGGAGGAACTTGGCCATCCTGACTTTACTGATGACAATACTGAGGCACACAGAGGTCAAATGAACACTTTCCCAAGATCATGTCAACAGTCAGCCTAAAGCTATCAGGACTTCAGCCCAGGCTGAATGAAGCCAGAGATCACATTCTTTGGAGCTACTCTATCCTTTCTTTTCAGTAAACAGTTTTCCTAACGAAAAATCTCCTCAAACTTTTATTTTTTTCTTTCTTTTTTTGGAGGGATAGGGAGTGGTGGTAGGTACAGGAGATTGAACCCAGGGGCATTTTACCACGAGCCACATCCTTAGTCCTTTAGACCTTGTTTAAAATTTTGAAACAGGGTCTCACTATGATGCTCAGGCTACCTTGGAACCTGCAACCCTCCTTGCCTCAGCTTCCAGAGTCTCTGAGGTTACAGGCATGTGCTAGTGCACACAGCTTCCTCATCCATCTCATGGCCACTCCCACTCACCTGGCCTAACATGGAAGTCCCTTCTCCTGGTCAACAGAAAATCAGATTAACTGAATGTACCATCAGTTATTTTTAGAAGACAGTATGCCCTGTCCAGCCCATACCCCCCAAGATATACCATGACTTTTGGATGTAGAACCCCTGGGTTGTGCAGCATCCTCAAACTATTGTTGTTATAGCTGGGTATTAGAAAACAAAAGCAACAAGTTCCTGGAATAGTCACTCAACTCTTGGTACCCCCCATCCTTATGGGTTGCTGAAAGATGAACAAAGACATCTATTAGATCTTTCTTGTTTGTTTGTTTGAGGTGGGGTCTAAATATATGGTCCAGACTGGTCTCAAATTCCTGGGCTCAAGTGATCCTCCCACCTCAATCTATTACCTCTTTGAAGGGGAAAATGTTGAAGTAGAGATTAAGATCTCCTTTTTCACTGTGCCAGCAGCATGCCTGTCATTCCAACTACTTGGGAGGCTGAGGCAGGAGGATCACAAGTTTGAGGCCAGCCTGAACAACTTAGTGAGAACCTATCTCAAAATGAAAAAATCAAAGAGGTAGAAATGTAGCTCAGTTATAGAGTGGCATTGTGTTCAAATCCCCAGTACCATGGGGAGCAGGGGAGCTCGTTTTCCCAAGGGCCAGAGCACAATGTCGTGCGGGTTCATCAGCTCCACCACATAACTCCTGATTTGGAAAGTCATACCCCCCACCAGCAACACCCCCATAACTTGGTCTAGATGCTGCAGGGAAGAGCACATCAGGCTGGTGTGTGGTATAAGAAGGGAGAAATGGAAACAAATGACCATCAGCAGCTCCTGGGAAATCTGGTGAAAGCAGGATGAGAATGTGTTTTCTCAATCAGGGAAACTTAGATGCCAGCAGCAAACACAGGAGCTTGCATTTCCTAAGAAACCCACTACTAGGCTGAAATCAAAGACCCCCACCCCACCCAACACAAATGCTTCTTGCTTCCATTTCCTGTTGATTGTACATGAATGTTTTACTAGTCCAGTACTTCTAAAGAGGATTTAGTGAGGCTTTTAGCTTAGTGCTGAAAATAGAAAATTTTGTGCAGTAAAGTATTCCAGAGGTCTGTTACATAACTTCAGTCTACGTTAAGATTATTACCAGCAACACAACCCTCTGTTAACTGTGAAAACTAATAACACATTTTTTTGAGTATCAAAACTCTTTCCACCCACTACCTTCTGAACCTCAAGAATATAGGAAAATATATTTTTTTGCGAGTTAATAGGTGCACATAATAAGAACCCCAAATAGTACAAAAAGATATATGTAAAAACCAATGTGCTCTTTAATTTCCACTTCCCTAGTTTCAACTTTTTGGTATTTGAAGTCTACCCAACTTAAAAAAATTCCAAAAGAAGTTGGTACTTCTAAAAACAAGCTTCTGGTGTGATTTCGTACATCTACCAGAAAAACTAACATGAACAATATAAAATACTGGGGAGGATGGCGAGCAATTAGAATTCTCATTACTGCTGCTGGGAGTGTATGTTGTCTAGAAAAATTAGCAGCCTCTGTTGCAGCTGCACATATCTGTGTCAAGCAAGTTAATACGTTAATTCTACTCCTGGGTAGAAATGGGTACAAATGTCCCAATAAAAGATATGTTTAAGAGTGTTCATAGTGACCTGTTTATGAATGCTCCAAAATATCAACTACCCAAATGCCCCTCAATGATAGGATGAATAATAAACAGTGGCAAGTTAAGCAGTAGAACGCTCTGCACAATGAGGGTGAACAACTTGTAACTATGTGCAACAACGTGGATGAATCACAGTATTGAGTAAAAGAAATCAGATATGAAAAGGTGTATCGTGAGAGTACTTTTTATCATGCACAAAAACAGGCAATACTAAATTATACTGTCAGGAGTCAGACTGATTACCTAGGAGAGGGGAGAGTGAGTGACAAGAAAGAAATAGGGTGCTTTTGGGTGCCCATAATAATCACAGTAATGTGTACATGAGGGTCTTCAGCTCATGAATATTCATCAAACTGTACATTTACTGCTTGTATACTTTTTATGTCTATCTTATACCCCAGTAAAAATATAAATAAATAAAAATAACCACAACAAAATGCCATAAAACAGCTTCTTGGCCTTTTGTGGATTCTAGGAAAGGCTCAAAAACAAAAACAAACCCAAACAAACCAAGTCTATATTATTTATGTTTAAATAAGTTATTTATTCTTGTGGGGTTGGGGATGGAATCCGGGACTTTGCACATGCTAGGCAAGGGCTCTACCACTGAGCTCTACCCCCAGCCCCAGTCTAGATTCTGAATACAGTCATTTCATGGGTGGTAAGTGATGAACCAAGGAAATGGTATTTATTCTAATAATTTTCTTTTTATAAAAATATTCTATTTTGTGGATGGAGTTGGAGAATATCATTCTAAGGGAAATAAGCCAATCTCAAAAAACCGGGGGGCCCAATGTTTTCTCTGATAAGTGGATGCTAATCCATAGGGGGAGCATGGGATAAGTGGAGGAACTTTGGATGGGGCAAAGGGGAGGGGGGGAGGGTGCAAAGGGATAGGAAAGATGGTGGAATGAGACAGACATCATTACCCTAGGTACATGTATGACTGAACAAATGGTGTGACTCCATGCACAACCAGAGAAGTGAAAAATTCTGCTCCATTTGTGTACAATGAATTGAAGAGCTTTCTACTGTCATGTATAACTGATTAGAACTAATAAATAAGTATTCCATTTTGAAAAATAATTTAAATATATATATACAATATCCAAAATTTAAAAAGTCACTAATTGTTAAGGAGATTAACTATGCAGACATAATCTCAAATAAGAAATGAAAAAGAAAAATTAAATCAGGTCAGGTGACCCACACTTGTAATACCAGCGACTCAGGAGGCTGAGGCCGAGAGAGGATCACGAGTTCAAGGACAACCTGGGACATTTAGTGAGACCCTGTCTCAAAATAAAACAAAAAAAGTTGGTAACATAGCTCAGAGGTAGAGTGCTTGCCTGGCATGCACGAGACCCTGGAATCAATTCCCACTATTGCAAAAAAGAAAAAAAGAAAAAATTAAGGGGCTGGGGATGTGGCTCAAGCGGTAGCACGCTCACCTGGCATGCGTGCAGCCCCGGGTTCGATCCTCAGCACCACATACAAACAAAGATGTTGTGTCCGCCAAAAACACTAAAAAATAAATATTAAAATTCTCTCTCTCTCTCTCCCTCTCACTCTATCTTAAAAAAAAGAAAAGAAAAAATTAAAATACTTTTTCAGGGTTTCAGTTTCATTTCATTTTAAGTAGCTGTTAAAGGAATCACTGCATAATGTGTAGAAGATCCATTAAAAATTTTTTTTTTAGTTGTAGATATCTTTATTTTATTTATTGATTTTTTATGTAGTGCTGAGGATCGAACCCAGTGCCTCATGTGTGCTAGGCGAGCTCTCTTCCACTGAGCCACAACCTCAGCCCAAGATCCATTTTTTAAAAGTTAATGAATTTAATTAACTAGTTTTTATTTTAATTAACCAGTTAATTAAAATAAGTAAGATATTTATACAGTTCAAGGTATTAAAAATTTAAAAAAACATTTCCTATTCCTCACAGACCCAATTCTGTGTGAAACACGAGCTCATTTCACAATTCTTTTGTGCCTATTCAGAAATATTTTATAAACATACAACAAATTTGTATACATTTTCTTGGTTTTGGATTTAACCAAGCATCAGGGCAGTATGGATACTGTCTCTATCTTGTTTTTTTTTTTTTTTTTTTCCTTTCGGCTCAACTTTATGTCTTCCCAGTAATACCAATATGCATATCAATATCCAATAATATCAATACACAAAGAACTTCCTTCTTTTTAATGGCTTAATAATTTTCCTTTGGATTGATATGCCAGGATTGATTTAACTCATTCCTACTGATCAACAGTAGTATTATTCCTATACTTTGTCACTGCAGACAAAGCTGGGATGTATAACTTTCCAGACAATTTCACAGAGTTATACATATATCTGCTGATGAATATGGAAAAAAGTTAACCCTGTGTTAATCAGACATTCATTTGCTCTCTCCACTTGGTCATTTTAGTTTAGAACTTACCACAGTCAAAAGTGATTTTCAGATTTACAAGTTATAAGGATTTCAGGAAGAAAAGGTTGATTGGTCCATTAATTCATTTTTTGTCTTTCAACAGTATTTGCTGAGCTATCACCAGCTGGCCGGGTTGGCGATATGAACTGGGTTCCCAGGGGGCTGGCTGTATCAATAATTAAGGAAATGGTAAAGAAACTGCACAGCAAACAAACATGTTTCTAATGCAGGACAGCTCGACTCAATTTGGCTCTGTGACCCTAAGGGTCAGCTCCAGCACTGGAAGGAGCAAGAGAGCAAACACACTCTGAACCCCTGTTTTTATTTAGGGGAAAAACATTGGAGGAAGTTCCACCCAAATAATTTCGGGGGGTTTGAGTCTTTCTTGGTGATGTTTTGTGGTCAGCATATTGACTGACATCTTGGAAAGCCAAACCCATTTCAGGTCCTGTGTGGGAACACAGGCAAAGCTAGAGGAAAGAGCACACATGTGTTGCACAGCCAAAAGAGCAAGCAAAGGCAGGCCAGTCCTCCCATATGCTCAAATGCACACAGCTCACACACCCAGCCCACGGATGGCTTGAGACACGAGCCCTACTTTATCTTAGATCCTGTTCTTTGTAGAGAAGAGACAAGATTTCATGCTGTCTAGAGATTACTTTGTGGTGTGGAGTGGGGACAGAAGACAGATAATGCACAAGTAAATAAATAACTTATGTATGTGTTAGGTGAGAAAGGAAGTGGAGAAGAGGGATGGTTTGGGCCATGAAGGCTGCAACTTTAAACAGGGTTGAAGGCCACTGTGAGGACTTTGCTATTTATCCTGCAAGAGCTCAGGGTTATTGGAGGAGTTGTCCCTCCTTTATATGTATTTAAAATAACCTTTAAATTTTGGAATAGTTGGAAAGATAGCACAGGTAGTTGAACTTTTCACCTGCTCTGCAGGGCATAATAGGACCCCGCACCAGTTTACAGCTTAACTATAGAGATTTCTAACAGTGAGCTGCCCTATCCAGGTTGTTTCTCTGTGGTCAATGTCTTACATTACTGTGGTACAGTCTCTAAATTAAAAAATCAAAATTGGCATATTTCTATTAATACACTCCAGACTTACTTAAAAAAATTTTTTTTGTCAGTTTTTACATTTATGTCCTTTATCTGTTCTAAAATTGGGTCCAAGATATGACCTTGCAGTTAGTCCTTGTATCTCTCTGATCTGGTGAGTTTTTCAGTCTCTCCTTGGTTTTCATTACCTTGGCAGTGTTGAGGAGTATTGATTTGGTATTTTTCACAGTGTTCTTCAGCTTAGATTTGTTTGATATTTTCCCTATGTGGATTTCTGGTAAGAATCCCCAGAAGTGAAGTGCCCTTCTCATCACATCACAACAGGACCACATGACATCCACCTTTCAAGGTGATGTTAATTTGAATCATGTGATTATAATGGGGTTTGTTGGTTTTCTACTGTAAAGGTTCCTGCCCACCCCCAAATTCAGCGCTGGAGTTTAGGCCAAGGGACCCTCTACAATGGATCCATGTAGCCAGTTCTTTTTTTTTCTTTTTTTATTTTGAGATAAAGTCTCACTAAGTCTCCCCAGCTGACTTCAAACTTGTGATCCTCCTGCCTCAGTCTCCCAGCTAACTGGAATTATACGAGTGCACCTAGCTTAGAGTAAATATTTCCCCCTTTCCATGCTCTTATTCTTCGGAAGCTAGTCAGTTGAGTCCACTACACATTTAGCTCACATTTTAAAAGCCCCATTCTGGTTGATGAGGTGAGATTGCATTGTAGGAGACAAGGGAAGAAGCAGGACTCCAGATGAGCTAGGGGAGCCACGGTGGGGCAGGAAGAAGTGTCTGGCTATCATTTTTATACTCTCTAGCAGGGAAGCCCAGAGCAGTTCTTTAGCAATGTGAGGATAAACATGGATGTAGCAGTAGATTACCCTGCAATCACTTCATTCTTGCCCCTTGGGGCTGTTTGGGGAATTTTATTTCCTGCTCTTTGCATCTTACTTAAGGGAGATTCTGGATGGAGATGAGAGAAGGGGAAGTTAGTTTACTAACTAAACTTAGATAATTAAGGTAAAACATCAGCGATATTGAACTTCTGCTACTTTTATACTTAATTGCTTTAAATTTATTGTTCAACAATTACTAATCAACAGTCTAAGGGCCGACGATATAGCTCCGTTGATAAAATGCTTGCCTCGCATGTACAAGGCCCTGGGTTCAATCCCCAGTGCCACAAAAAAAAGAGTCTATTATCTGTTCCTAGAGATCACTAAATAATAATTATTAGGTAAAAACACAGCTCAGTGTCTGATTCTCAGTAAATACTTGTTTGAATGATCCAGATGAAGTGAGGCAACAAGAGATTTCCAAAAGAATGGCCACTCCCCTGGCAGGATCATAGAAGCTCCTCTCTGCCCCATCGAGCTGCCACTTGGCATTTCCTCTCTTCCTTCTCTTTCTCCTTGGGATAACTGCTTTCAAGGATCAGCTCTTCCCCTCATCTTGACCCCAAGCCTAGTAATTTCCTTCTAAAGTTCTTTTAAGCCATAGAAAGAGAAAAGCCCTAGAGAAATTAAATCTGCCGACAGCCTCGTCCACCCAGCCTTATTTCCTTCTGAAACAAGATGAATGCTACTTATTTTGCTTTTCTACTTTGAGTGTCTGGCAACCTGCCTTTAGCACCTCAGGGAGTGATGGAAGAGTTACTCTTTTGATCCCGACCTTTTAGAAGTCCCTGTAGTTAAATTATAATAGGTGCTGTGTGTTCATCTTAGGTTCTACACAGTTGGGGGTGAGAAGCTGAAACGATTCTGCAGTTCTTCCATTTGCAATGTGCGGCTTTCCTTGTATCTCTTTTTGTCCCCTAGAATGCGTGTCAAAGTCCTCCCTGGTAAATCTTTCCTTGACCACTCCTTCATCTCAGAATAGGAATTCTGGGCTGGTTGGGGACTCCAATCCCCTTTTGATAGGTGTGAATGTTTATGTCTCTCCCTGCCAAATTTATATGTTGAAATTCTAACCTCCAAGGTGATCATATTAGGAGACAGTGACTTTGGAGGTGATCAGGTCATGAGGGTGGAGCCATCATGAATGGGATTAGTGCCTGTGATGGCTTGGGTGTGGTCTGAGTGTCCTGGAGAGTCCATTGTGATTACTGCTTGCTGACCAAGGTGGCACTATTACCAGGTGTGGTGGAGACTTTAGGACATGGTGCCCAGTGAGTCCTTGGGTCACTGGGGTGTCTCCTTGGGAAGGATGATGGGATGCCAGTCCCTCTCTCTGATTTTCTATTGGGCCCTGCAAGCTCTGCCGCACACACAGAGGAAAAAACAGCAGTGTTTTCTACAATGTGGACCCAATGGAAATTGGTTTTATTTCTCTTATTCTTCATGCCTGAGGCATCAGCATACCCAGAGGAGGCAGAAATAAATCTTTCCAGAACATAGCCAGCTGAAGTAGTCCTTCTGGCTGGATAGTCAAGGGAGCAAACACTTCATGCTTGAACTGCTTCCCTCTCACTGTAAAGCTGAAAGCCAACAGCCACAATTGAACCAGGAAAGAGTAAAGACTCCTCCCTTATCTTAAAGATAAAACTGAGCCCAAAACACACAGCCTGGCTGAGAGGGACTAGAGCATTTGAAAGAATTACTTTAAATGCTTAACCTCTCTGCTCCTGTCCCTAACCTTTTGTTGGTTTATTCCCAACACAATAGTCAAGTTGATCTTGTCCCTTCCCTGTTTAAAACTGCCAGAGTCAGGCTGGGGACTTAGCTCAGTGGCAGAGTACTTGCTTAGCATGCACAAAACCTTGGGTTTGCTTCCCAGCACCACAAAACAAGAACATCACAAAATCTGGTATCCTCTCATGTTGCTGAGAATAAAAGCCAAAGTCCTTGCTAAGACATAAGCCCATGATCATCTGATTCCCCTTATTTCTGGATGTCATCTTCTCTTATTCCTTACCCGCCTCCTTGTGTGTGTCCCTTGCAACCTTGGCTTCTTGGCTGGTTCTTGAATTGGCCAAAGAAACCCCTGCCTCAAGTTTTGGACTCTCTGAGCTGCTTTTCTCCAGGATATCCACATGGCTATTGTCCTTACCAACTCTAGGTCCTTTCATGAAAGTAACCTTTTTTTTTTTTTTTTTTTTTTTTACAATCTGGCACTCTTTTAATTGTGTTTATTCCAAACACTTTCCACATCAAAATGGATGTTTAAAACGAGTAAATTTGATATAGTGAAGTAGTCCATCTTTGGTCCTGATGTTTATTAAATAGAAAGACTCAAAAATCATCCAATTATTCTTGGAAAATGTGCATGAATATATGGTATTTGGAACCCTATTTTAGAACCCAAATGTCATAGACACCTTGACACAAAAATTATGCAAGAGAGAGCTTTAGAAATTAGTTACTAATTATTATTTTTTGGGGGGGGCATATTTGATTTTAATTTCTCACTTTGCAAAATGGCTATAGATTGAGTTTTATTTTATTTTATTTTATTGGTTGCTCAAAACATTACAATGATCTTGACATATCATATTTCATACATTTGGTTCAAGTGGTGTTTCCTGGGGTCTGGCTACCTATTGTCAACCTCACTTCACTGATACAGGTTCTAAGATGAACAAGGACATCCTGGGATGGAGGGTGTAGCAGGACACATGACTTTCACTGCAGAAACTGAGTTAGTCCTGGAGCAACTGGGACAGTTAATGCCAGCACCTGTGATGGTGCCCTTCTCTTAATAGCCTTAAACATTTGTTGAACAGAATGAATGAAGGAGTAGGTAAGAGAAAGACTCTGGCAAGTAGGTAAGAGAAACATTTTTAGACAGGGACAGGTGGTTTATTGCCCTTAAAATCAGAACATGTAGATAGGTGTACCTGTTCACTATAGCAGCTTATAAGGCTTCCTCGGGATGGAAAGCGGCCCAACTTCCATGAAAGCGGAATTAATCTCTCTTTTTTTTTTAATTATCAATGCATCATAATTTTACATAATAGTGGGTTTCATTGTGATACATTCCTACATGCACATGAGGATTAATTTTTCTTAATCTCCTGCTCAGTATGATTTACCAACTTTGCTGTTATTGAAAATGATTAAGTATCATGTGTCTGCACAATCTTAAGTGAACAGATAGAATGATTGTATCAGCTTTGCTTTTCTTAGACTTAAAAATAGTTCTCAGATTTTAAATGGTGATGATGCATTTTTAAAGGTGCATCTTTTTCCATTGCTCATGATCCTCAGTCCCAACTCTCTCCTCTGTCCTCAATGCTTCCTCCCTCTATTCCAGTTCGGATCTTCCCCAGGCTGCCCCTGAGTCATTCTGCTTGCACAGCTGCCATTCCCAATGCCCCCCTCTTCCTCCTACCAGACACCTAACTTCAGCTTCTTTGATCAGGCGAAATCTGATACGTATCTGTCACACATCATGCTCTCACCTACCTTCTTCTCTGCACCAACCAAATAAGGAGGCTATACGTGAAACCTGACTTCGAGAGTGCCATCGATTCCATGATCAACGTGCCCCATCTGTTTCTCTAAGACCCTTTAAAAAAACAACCCGAAGTCAGACAGATTGGCACCTTTCTAAAACTCTTCAGCATTTTCATTATTGATTAAATAAAGTATGTGCCTGTCTTCAAGACAGCTGACTGTACAGCCAAGATGGGTTGCTTAACTTTGTGGTTTTGTGGAAGGTGTCAAATTCATGGCTGTGATCATTGCGAAGTAGTAATTGTTTTTCTGATCAAACTTCACCTTTCGTTTCCCTGATCAACCTTCACCTTTAGCCTCCCTGATCAATCTTCACCTTTAGTTTCCCTGTTCCTGTTCTATCTCTTTCAGGTGGTTTTCGTGCCAGCTATTTGCTGATCTGCACTACTGATTCTACCCACAGCAGGGTTTATCTGAGGCCATCTGCTATTCTTGATAACTCTCTAGTACAGCAAATAGCTAGTGTGCAACTGGAAAGAACTAGTTCAAACCAGCTTTTCTTAGTTTCACTGATAACTTTTATTTATTTATTTATTTATTTTACAATTACCTTCTTGATTTCTTCCTACCTAACGGAACCTATGGAAATTTTGCCATTAAAAAAACAAGCAGAACAAAACACTCATTTTTATAAGCTAACATATTTTAAGTAAATTATAAATAGTATTTTAACATTTAGTAAGCATTTTTAAAAATTATATTTTTTTCCTCCAAAAATTAAGAACATGTTCCTATACAGCTAAAATTAATTCTGATTTTGAACATTAGTTTATGTTCAAATTTCCCCAGTTGATCCCACAAGATGTTTGATAGCCAATTTTCTTCAAACAAAATTCAATTCAGGACCAAACATTGAATTGGTTTGTTATACAGTCATCCAGTCATCTCTTGTATCCACAGGGAAGTGATTCTAGGACTCCATGTATACCAAAATCTGCAGATGCTCAACTCCCTTGTATGAAGTGGCATAATATTTGCACAATAACCTACACACACCCTTCCATATACTTTAAATCATTTTTAGATTCCTTATAATACTTAATACAATGTATATGCTGTGTAAATAAGGACTATAATGTATTATTTAGGGAAAAATGACAAGAAAAATAATCTATACATGTTCATTATGTATGCAATTTTTCCCAAATATTTTTTTAAAAATATTTTTTAGTGTAAGTGGACATAATACCTTTTTTTTTTTAATTTAGTTTTTTTTTTTTTTTTTTTTTTTTTTTTTTTTTAGTGTGATGCTGGGCAAGCCCTCTACCACTGAGACACAACCCCAGTCCTTCCCAAATATTTCTGATCTGAGGTTAGTTGACTGTATGGATGAAAACCCATGGATAGGAGGGAATGACTATATAGAGATGAGCAGTTCCAAGACACTGACTTGTGGAAGAAACCAGGTAGATGTCCTATAGAATAAATTATTGTTTTTTGTGGTGGTGTTAATCTTGTTCCTATACTCCTGTGCTCTGATTTGATGTCCCTTTCAAACTTATTCTGAAAATTCCTAAAGTTGTACCTAATGGCATTTGGGGGCAGGGCCTTTGAGGTCATGAGGTTGGGGACCCAAAAATGCCATTAGTGGCTTTGTTAGGAGACGAAAGACATTAGCTAGTACACTTGCTCTGTCTCACCATGTGATGTCCTCTATGACGCAACAAGGAGACCCTTACCAGAAGTCAGTTAAATGTTCTTCGACTTCCCAGGCTCCAGAACCAAGAGCTAAATAAACCTTTATGATTTTTAAATTGCCTGCTTTGTGGTGTTCAGTTACAGCAATAGAAAAATGGACTAAGATACCTTATATTTCCTCTAAATTGGCAGTGAAATGCAAAGGCTTAATTAGATTCCACTCAGGCTCATTTCTCAATTTATATCACAACAGGAAACTCATGATATCTGTTTTCCCCCCTTGCAATAAAAATTCTTAACATAAAATTTCAAGCTGGTTTATTTACTCCATGGGAAAAGTAATGGTTACCCATGTAAACAAATACAGACACTAGAAAAGAGTATTAAAGAAAAGAAAGTTCTTTTCCTATATTACAATCACTAATCTTTCTTCCATAGAAGGGAAGTATTCCTTCCAGGAAAATTCTGTGCACATACAAAGGGAACAAACATACTTTCACTTAACAACACATCTAGTGGATCCTTCCATTTCACAACTTATTGATCTAATGCATTCTTTTAAATAACTCTGTGCTTAAACATTCTGTAGATACTTGATAATTCACTTAGATGTCATTGTTGGATATTTAGATGGTTTCCAGACAGACACACACCTTTGTTCACATATGAAAATAACTCTTATTTACATGCCTAGAAGTGAAATGGCTTATCCAAGGCTGTGTGAATTCTTAATTTTCACAGAGCCAAATTGTTTTCCAAATAATTTGTACCAGTTTGCATTTGTACAAAAAGTGTATGTATGAGAGTGTCTTTCCCCTGCATCAGCAGCACAAAGTATTTTTAACTCTTTTGTGGGGGGCCATCCACTCATAAGCTGAGCATGCTCTCTCATCTTTGAGTAAGTGGGGTGTTTGATCTGGCACCATAAGCAGCCTTTACCTTCTCTCTGCAAAGAAGTTTGCTTCAGCTCTGGACCTCAGCGTTACCCAATGGGATTGGACAAGCCTCCTTTGAAGCCTTATCCCCTGCTTTATTTGGTGAAGAACATTCCACCCAAACCCCTTTGTGTGTCCCCCCTATAAAAATAAAGAGATTCCAGTGCATGCTCTCTTGCCTTCCAATGGAAGAGGACCCTTGAGGTTGCAGAGGAGTCCCGCCCTCCACCTGAGAAACTCATGTCCATGTGTTGCGTGATTTCTTTGCTTAATGTTGCAGCCAGCTCCTTTGAACCCAGTTCATCTCGTCAGCACAGATCGCTGGCGAGACTCTTTGGTCTTTGTCAATGGTGGATGAAGAAAGGAATCTCACCATTTTGCTGTGCATTTATCTAATTTTGAATATATTGCTTATCTTTTTCCGTACTTAAAGATTTGGGGAATCTATTTCCTAATTTCTAGATTAAGGAAAGTTTCCTTTAGTTTATAAAATGTATGCAAATATTTGTGACAGGATATTAGTATTCAGATTGCTTCAATCTGTAAATTTATTTTTCTGCCCCTCCTTTTCCTCTGGCACTGGAAAGATATAAAGCAAATATTTTCCTAATATCCATATGGGTATGTTTGAGGGAAAGAGAGTTTCATTTTTCCATTGTTTTTGGTTTGATATCTATTGTAACGGCAGGTCCAGAGGAAAGGAGGGTTTTTCCAGAAAATCTTAAATGGGTGTGAGCCTTGAGGGAGGGAGGTGGGGCAGAAGAAGTATGAGGCCCATGTGGGAGGCACAGGGCTGAGAGCTCATTCCCAGCAGTTGCTTGAGAAGGCAGAGGACCTGCTGCCTGGGCAGGTTCCAGGTTTATTATCTCAGTAATGTGTGACTGGCTTCTCAGAAGCTGCCTGGACACTCTATCTGTGCCTGCAGATCCAATTACCCAGCCTCTCACCTGATTCACAGCATTGAACCCTAAACCATGACATCAGGCAGAGGTGCTGACTCAGGGCTTTGTCTGATCCCCAGCTGCTTATATCTCCCTCACAATAATACCTATAAGCCCAAGAAAATGAAGCGAAATGGGGTTCTGAATGTTGTTGAGCCCCCTTTGTAATATCTACATGAGTTGGGGATGGTTGGGCTAGCTAAGACCCCCCTTCCTGGAAGAAGAGTGCTAACTGGCTCCCATTACAAGCTTTTCCCATTTGACTTCACCTTAGAGTATTTCATGCATTTAAATCTTTTATGTGATTGATTTTGCTGGGGTGGGGGAGGGGACTGGGGTTTGACTCCAGGACAATGGGCTTACTAGGCGAGAGCTCTATTACTGAGCTTTTCATTTATCACCTTTTTATTTTGGGACAGTCTCACTAAGTGGCTGAGACTTCACACCTTGTTTTTTTTTTTGAAGGTAGTACTGGGGATTGACCACTGAGCCACATCTCCAGCCCTATTTTGTATTTTATTTAGAGACAGGATCTCACTGAGTTGCTTAGCACCTTGTTTTTGCTGAGTCTGGCTTTGAACTCGCAATCCTCCACCTCAGCCTCCTGAGCTGCTGGGATTATAGGCATATGCCACTGTGCATGGAGCCTCAAACTTTTAATCATTTTACCTCAAACTCCCAAGCAGCGGGATTACTGTGTCCAGCTATATAATAGAATTTATTAGTTTTTTCTTTTATAGCTTTTTTTTTGCATCTGTGATCAGAATTCTGACTGACTCTGAGCTTAAGAGATCCACCTTTCCTTTCCCAGGGATTGACTGATTGTCCATCATTATTAAATAATTCAGCTTTTACTCAATGACCTGAAATGCATGATAGAGGTATCATGCATTAACTTTGTGTGTATTGTATTTATATTACTCTGTTCCACTGACTTTTAAAATATCAAAACCCAGTGGTTTTAAGTACTCTATTACATTTAGTGATCCTCTGGCAGGGCCATACCTTCCTTTCTTTCCCTCTCAATAATTTCATAATTTCTATACACCCCCCATATGAACTTGAGAGTTTGCATGTCTCTTTCTCCTCAGTCTTGATGATGCTTTGCATTAGGGTTATATTATACTTGTCAATAAATTTAAAGCAATGTGATATCTTAAAATATTGGGTCTTTCTATGACCATGCGCATGTTTTTGCCATATTCTATATTCTATAGTAGCATCTCCAAATTTCCTTCAATAGCTCTTACACATTTCTTGTTAATTTTGTTCCTAGATATTTAATCATTTTGTTTAAAATATGAAATATATCTTTTTATCATTATACCTTCAAAATAGTTTTTACAACTACATAAAAAAGCAATAAATTTTGTATATAAAATTTTCAATTATCACATTATTGAATTCTTCCATTGTCTGTGATAGCCTTTGGGGTGATCTTGAGATTTCTAACTGTATAACCACTTCATATACACCAAATAATGATTTCTCCCCCTCCCCCTCTCTTTTGTCTGTTGCTATACTGGGGATTGAACACAGGGCCTTAAGCATGCTAAGCAAATACTATACCACTAAGCTGCATTCCTATCTCTTAAATAATAATTATATATTTGCTTTTTCAACATTTTAAATTACCTAAATGAGTTGCCTAGTATTGCCAGAACAAGATATAATCAGAGAAAAAGAGAGGAGATACTATGTATACTTTCCAGGATTTATTTTTTTTAGGGGGGGGGGCATAATTATTAAATTGTAGCTGAAATATTTTCCTAATGTTTTTATTATTATTTAGAATGTGATCCAATCGCTATATAAAATTTGGAGTCTTTCAATGTAAGAAATCTGTCTTTAAAATTTTTGTACTTGGTAGCTGGGTATGTAGCTCACTGGTAGAGAGCACACTTAGCACATGTAAGGCCCTGACCTCAACACCAAAACAACAGCAGCAACAACAAAAACTTTATTGTTTTATCTGTTTATCTCTGGGAAACTTGAAGCTTTATCGACTTTAGTCTCATCAACATTCTATTCAAGGCCATCGTACTTACCACACCTTAAGTGAAAGCTTCATGTTTAACAAACTAGAATGACTTTTGTCCTGTCAATAATGCTCCAGCCATAAGTCATCAAAGCAAAGCAGCACATACAATGGAGTTATTAAATATTGCTCCTGAACACAGTTTTCAGTGGCTGCACACTCTTTCATCAAGTGGATGTAACATACATTATTGCTGTGGCCAATCTTTATGCCACCTCTCATCTTAACTTCTTACTTGGGGTCTGCAATCTTATTCAAATTCATTTTTCCTTATTATTATCCTTATTCACATCTTTCAGTCCATGTCACTCCTGAGACTGTCACATTCTGAAGAATATATTTTAATTATGTTTTTGCATATATTACAACTATCCATCTGGAAAGCTGATGAAGGCCTTTACTCTTTCTAGAAGTCTAAATGAGCTGCTTTTTGTTAATAGGAGCCTCAACTGATTTTCATTTTTCATGGGCCAATGGATTTAGATTTAAAAACACTTCCTTACCACCTACCATATATAATTCATTTTTATTTATTGCACCACTTTCAGACTGTACGAAACTGGATGCAAGTCTTAGTTTGTGCTGGTGCAGACCCAACAAAGGGACTCTGGGGAGGATCACCCCTCCCAAAGCAGTTCCACTCTTACTGTTCTCGAAATACCAGGTACTGCCCTCTTCACATGATTTTAATGTGCTAAGCAGGTGACTGTTGGGTAGAAGTCCACTCTAGAGCAATGAAAACCAGAGGCTTTGTCACAGAGTGTGCCCAGTAGAGAGCTACAATGAGGATGGGGGGATTGGAAACCAACTCACATAATTACATTGCACTGTATGATGTGCAATAAGTATCTACCATATTCCCAGTGTTGTTTTTTTCTAAATATTTTTATTTGTATATGGACACAATATATTTATTTCATTTATTTATTTTTATGTGGTACTGAGGATCAGACCCAGTGCCTCATATGTACAAGGCAAGTGCTCCACCTCTGAGCCCCAGCCACAGCCCCCAGTGCTGCTTTTAAGTATTTTGTTGTCTCATTTAATTTGCAAAGCCCCCCAATGAAGACGCTTCTTTTGTTACCCTTTTTTCACAGAGGAGGAAATTAAGGCAGAAAAGGTTAAGTTACTATCTAATGTCATGCAAATGGTGTATGGCAAAGTACATTTTAAAAGCCTCAGTCTTTCAGTTTGGAGGAAATGAGGAAGAGTGGTTATAGGAAAGTTATAATAGCTATCTTAAAAAATTTGAAGATCTGGGTCTGGGGATATAGCTCAGTTGGTAGAGTACTGGCCTAGCCTTCATAAGGCCCTGGGTTCAATCCCCAGCACCACCAAAAAATAAAAAACAAATATTTTTAAGAGTTAACATATGGAAGAAACCTTAAGTTTGCTTTGGGTATTCAGATTTCAATATCTGAATCCACAGGTGGAGGATTTTGATAAGTGGATTGCTGGTTAATATATGGGATAACTGTCCATGAAAGAGCTGTATTTTAAAAAGAAATAAGTGATCTTGAAAGAGTGAGTCACTATTGAGCTACATCCCCAGTTCTTTTATTTAATACTTTGAGACAGGGGTCTCAGTAAGTTGCTGAGGGTCTTGCTAAATTAAGGAGCCTGGTCTAGAACTTACAATCTTCCTACCTCAGCCTGCTGAGTCACTGAAATTACAGGTGTGAGCCCATGCCTGGTACTCTCTCAGTTTTAATCCCTGTGTGTGAGGAAATACACACACACACACACACACACAAATATATAAATAATACATATATATGTACTCATACATATATATGTGATACATGAGAGAGTCTGTAACATAATAAATAATAAATATTTGTTATGATTCCAAATCATGTCCGTCTAATTTATATATTCCAACTGTATAAAAGGTAAATTATTTTAAATTTTATTCATCATCTCAAATTGATACAAAATTGTAAAGAGAAATAGATACACAGTAAATAATGTAAACATAAGTCAAGAAAAGATTAGAACAAGATGAATTTGAACCTTGTCTTTAAAAAAAATGTTCTAAAACCGTTTATCTCTTTTTACTTTTTTTTAGAAAATCAGCAATAAGTACTTCATCGAGTATCTATGATTATGCCTAACACGATGTTAAATAAGAACACATATAGAAAGTGCATTTCATGATTCTTTTCTTATATAGTTTATAATCTAGCCATATATAATTACAAACACACATTTTAAAAATTTTTTGAAACTAATACCTTTCAGTAAAGATTACCTTTGAAAGTAATCACTTTGGAAAGTTATACACTTATTTTAGTAATCCTGTTATTGTGCAAAACATTTTTTGTATCTTTTATTCTGTGATTGCCTTTGAAACCATCATACAAATCAATAAAGAAAAGCAGAATCTTGCTTTAGAGCATTCCTCTGCCTTCCTCAAGCGCCTAGTTCAGGCACATGAATTATTCACTAGGCTTGCTTCTCAGTGACTTCTGGTTATTTTAAATGTCAAATTCACCCTCAAAGAAAATTTGTCTGTTTTTGATGATGTTCCAAAGAATGCACCACAGCATTACTGGACTGTAGGTACTTGGGGACACGGGATCTTCTTACTCTGCATTTCCTGCAGCACCCTGCTCAAGACATCCATTGAACAGAAGCTCCATTGTCGCAGTAACCTGAACTGAAAGGACTACAGTGCTGTGGCTGCTGGGCAGCTGGGATGGCAGGGCAGGCTGAGGTCCGGGGGGCTTGAGGCCATTTCCATCTGTTCTGTTATTTCAGTGTTTTCTTTCTCTTCTCTTTAAATGTCTGGCTTTGATAGTGAAGGACAGAAAGGTCGACCTGAAGCTGGCAGCAGATTCTCCCAATACTCCCTCCTAGCCCTGCATTTTAAAATATATATTATTAATTAAGAGATCCATACTTATTTTATAAGTCCAGTATGTCCTATATATAAATGCATATAGATGTACATTTGTGCACATATATGCATATATACATACATGTATATATTTTTAAAACTTTAAATTTGGCTATGATCAGGCTAAAGTAGAACTTTTGTTTCTACAGACAGAACAATGATGTCCATTAATGCCATGGCCCTTTCCCACATGTCCATCCTCATAAAAATCATTAGGTTTCATACCACCTTTCAGAAAAAGGCAATGTATTTTAACTTTATATGTTTTGATGAATTATATTCATTAAAAATTTCTAAAAGAGGTCTTCTAAATCAACTTAATATTTTAATGCAATGAGAAGTAAGTGAGACAGTTTTTAATGTAATGAGCAAAGTCGGATTCTTCAAAAAAGTAACTAGGAACAGAATTCACACCACTTTGTCAGTGTTTGTTCCTTGCTCTTAGACAAAGAAAGAAGAGTACAAGGTTCCTGGTCACAGACCTTGGTGTTAAATATATTTTTAGTGTTTTTTTCCACTTTACTTGCAAAACAATGAAAAAAATCAATATTTTCAGAAGGTTGAAATTTCAGAAATCAGGGGTTTATATGGCTTTCTGTGAAATCATAAACTTCTACAAATAACATCAGTAGGTTTGGAGTTCATGGTGCAGGAATGTCTTGCTTTAGTTTACAGAATAATGTTTTAATTTCAATGGCTAACTAATTTTAAGAGTTCCTAGGGGATGATAAAGTAAACTGTTCTTCACTTATTTAAACTATTTTAATAACTACCAAAGTATGCTTTTCACCTTTAACTATATTTACATTTTGTATATTTTTCTAAATATGATACCTATAGAAAACATGTTCTCTGATAAATATATCTCACAGAAAAAAGTTTCAGCTAAGCAATGTCTTGCCCATTTTTATACTCTAAATAATTTACATTAGGAAAATTGTTCCAGTTCAAAAATGGATACCATTTCAAATCTCACTGAAATGAATAAAGAAGTACAAAATGGATTAAATTTTTAACAGCACTGAGTAGAGAGAAGACAGCAGAAGCTATGACTGGTTTCTAAAAAATGGAAAAGAGATGGTATTACAATGACAATCTTCATATATTTTGTGCATTTTATGTGATATATATGTAATATTTATGGGAGAGAGAGAGAGAAAGTACATACATGAGAGAAAGCGAGAACGAGTTAGACAGACAAAACAGAACAGTAATTTAGGGGAGCCCCAAGAAAAATGTCTTTAATAATAAAACGATTGACTGTAACAAATATTATAATTTAGAAACTGGAAGACCTCAGAGAAGGTGAAGGCCTATAATTTTTCCTTCAGCAATGAAAAAGAAAGATTATTAGAAATTCCTAGAAAACCAAATGTACAAGTACAAAGAAAGTCAACTATGAAGCAAATTGAAGTATGGTATGATCTGGACAACAGATGATAGAGAAGAGGATCCATTTGACTTTGATGCTTGGAACATTCTCCAAGTAGCTCAAGTTTTATAAAACAGGATTATTCCTCTTTCTCCGTGGTCTCATGTATATCTTTTAGTTCTGCAGTGAATGTAAAATCACCCCTGTAACAGGGTATTAGATTGGAAGTCTTACGATATGATAGATAACTGGTATTAAAGGTAGTTGCAAAATAGACACTCCATAGATGCATCAAGGTAAGTGGCCACGAACCTGTCTGATGACTCACCTACACTGGGAAATCTAGATCACAAAAGAACATCGGGCTAGCTATTTTGCTTGTGAGCAAAGAGGGTGCTGGGGTTGTAAATTAGCATCAGACTATATTTTCAGAGCTTGTCTGTTTAAAGGAAGGTGGGAGCCATTTGAACCTGATGAAAGTGAGAGAGCCAGTCTAGACCTAGCTAAAATCTAGTTTCAAGAGAATCACCAGGAAGGACAATGGGATCCCAAAAGGAATGTATATGCAGTGACTTGCTGGACAGCCAGTCTGAGGAGGAAGTAGCAGTTGGAGGCAAATGCCTATGGCATGAGAATATAGACCCCAGTTTCTAGTGGAAGGTTCTGAAGAACCACAAAAGCATTCAAGGAGATGGGCCAGACTCTGAGAATGCAGTCTCTATTAGGGTGCCAATCAAATGATGATAGGGGTAACCCCTTTACATTCTTCTTCCTTTTACTCCAAATCTGAAGAAGTCAGAAACGATGGTTAGCAGATGGAAAGGGAGGTTTGGAAGCATAAGGCAGAAAATGAGAAGGACCCACCTTGGCCTTTCTTGTCTTCCTGCCTGTCAAGGCTTCTGACAGACAGTGTTTGCCACCACTCCCCCACCCTGCCTTGCTGGGGATTGAACCCAGAGCCCCCGTGCTCTACCACTGAGCAAGACCCCCAGGCCCCAAAGAAGTTTTAAGTTTGAAAGCTGATTCCTAGTTTTGATTCCACATGGAACTGAACACTCTTTAATTACAGAGTTGAGGCAGTGTCTGTTAAATAATGTGATGATGGGGATTTCTATTGCCTAGGTCTACTCAGAGAATTCCTGGGGCATGTCAGTATTTTCCATTGTGTGTGACAAAGGAAAGAGTTCACCTGTTGATCAAGTTTAAAGAAAAAGGGGAGATAAAAATAAATTTCAGTCCTGCTATTTAGCATGACAAGTATGGTAATATTGTAAATGTTATTCACTGGCTTTACATTTTGGAGTCAACCTACAGACAAGCCTTGGAAGACTTTATATAATTACAGAACAGAACATAATGGTTATAAGCCTTGATGATGTAAAAGTACTGGTATAACTTAAAGGAGTTAAAATATAGATGGGGAAGCTAGTTCAAAAATGAATAAAGAAGTACAAAATGGATTAAATTTTTAACAGCACTGAGTAGAGAGAAGTGAATCAATTCTTATTTTATAGAGTGGAGTGAAGAGAGCCTGCCTTATAATGATGGATTAAAAATAGGCGACTAGTATATCATTTTAATTTAACAAGACAATCAAAAGAAGAAACAAAAACATAATGAATCAAAATTGGAAAGGAGAGAATGGGGGGAAGGGGTGGATTATGAGACTTAGATTCTTCAGCTTTTATAGAGGGTTATCAAGAATTACCACTTAAAATCGATAAAACAAGAAAGCAGAGGTACAAGACTTCAGAAAACAAAAGACAAGCAGGCTACCTGTGTGCTTACAGGTCTGAATATTTGTGTCCCCCCTGCTCCAAATTCATATATTGAAATCTAATCATAGATGTGATCACATCAGAAGGTGCACTCTTTGGGAAATGATCAGGTTATAAGAATTGAGTTCCCACAAATGGGATTAGTACTTTTATGAAAGAGACCCCAGACAGCTTGCCTTTCCCTCCCTACCATGTAAGGACCCAACAAGAAGGCACAATCTATGGGAAAGCAGGCCTTCACCAAACACTGGATATTCTGAGACCTTCATTTTGTATTTCTCAGCCTCTGGAACTGTGAAATAGAATTCTGTTGTTTATAAGCCACATAGTCTATGGTATTTTGTTAGGCCAGCTGCACAGAGTAGGACGACTTTGGAAAAGGTAATGGCATCAGGGTGGAGGATATCTTCTTTTTAATTTTAAACATTTATATACTTTTTGAATTTTCATTACTATGTGTATACACAGTCTTAACAACAATAAATAAAATGAGATTTTAAAACAATAATAAGGTTAATTTAAAAGAATCCTACCTTGCTCTAATCCAGGGTTTGGTGTGCATATTGAGACCACTCCCCCAGCTGTCATGTTTTTCTGATGCTGGTGGCAGAAATCCTCTTTCTGGGGCCAGCTCCTCTGCAATTGCCCTGATGTGGTAGGGCTCAAATCCACAGCACCCACCGATGTACCTGACCCCCAGGTTGTAGGCCTCTCTGGCATATTTTTGAATGTCCCATCTGGTTGCAACTCTGGGCTCCAGGGCTGTAATACAACAGTTATAGTATTTCTGTTACTCTCCCCATTTTTAAATGATAGATGCTCTGTTGAGCATTTTTTTTCCCAATTAAAAAGCTATAAGCTTTAGCTGGACGCAGTGGCGTGCGCCTATAATCCCAGTGTCTCTGAAGGCTGAGGCAGGAGGATCGAGAGTTCAAAGCCAGTCTCAGCAAAAGTGAGTTGCTAAGCAACTCAGAAAGACCCTGTCTCTAAATAAAATACAAAATAGGGCTGGGGATGTGGCTCAGTGGTTGAGTGCCCCTGAGTTCAATCCCCAGAACTCCACCCCTCCCAGAAAAAAACTCATATTTGAACAACATCAAATATTTTTGCCTTATGCAGTCTTATAAAACTATAGCATAGTTTTTATTCTATTAATTTGAATTTTATCACAAGAAATACAAGGACCTCTATACGTGCTTGAGCTTACCAAAAGGGTATTCTGGGAGATCCACAAACCCTCCTTTGCCACAGTCAGGTGTGTGGAACCCCAGGGACTGTATCATCAAGTGTGCTTTCAGCCCTTCAGCCCCAAGGCCCTCCTTCATGAGCTTTATCGTCCGCAAGCTGGTCCAGGGCCCAAATCGGCAGTTCACACCAATGATGTTAGCTCCTGTGTGAGGAAATAGAAGAACTTTTACATTTTATTATTTATTTGTCTATTTTTTTTAATAGTTAGAAGCTACCTTAGAGATCAGCTGTCCCAAGACAGCTAAAGAAACTGATTCCAGCTAATCCTTTTATTTCCTTTTTAGTCTTTTATTACTCTCACTATAATAAGCAAACACTGTTAAATTTCATAAACAACAACTGAGTTGCCTGTCACATCATAGGTCCAAGTTACCTGCCTTCCCCAGCTTCACGGCACATTCTCCGGGTGTCACATCATGCATGTCTCCCTCTGGGCCTATGCACATGGTAACTGCCACAGGTTTCCCCAGTTCTTTTAAGACTTCCACAGCCCACACAGCTTCTTCGACATGCTCAAAATACTAAGAGAAATGTCACTTTTTCTATTAGTCAAAACTAAAGCAGATTTTGAATTGTAGAACACAGATGTTGCAAAATGGTTATAAAAATGATCAAATATGTGCAATAAAACTTGCTAAGGAATATGTTTACAGCACACTAGCTAAAGAATATCTTTCCGAGTAAGTATTTTAATTTCTTCAATAATGATATATAGATTTTCATTCAGGGATAATTATTCAGTGAAATGATGACCATAAGTAAAACATGCACACAAGCCAGGTGTGGGGGCTCATGGTTGTAATCCCAGTGACTTGGGAAGCTGAGACAGGAGGATTGCAAGCTTGAGGCCAACTCTGGCAATTTAGCAAGGCCTTAAGCAACTTAGTGAGACCCTGTCACAAAATAAATAAATAAAGTAAAGGTATTGTGTCCAATTACTTTATTTATTTATTTATTAAAGGGGCTGGGGATGTGGCTCAGTGATTAAGCACCTCTGGTACCGATTGCTGATACCAAAACAAACAAACAATCAGAAAACCAAAACAACCCACACAATCATAAGTTTTTTTTTTTAAAAAATAATGATTTTGAAGAAAAAAAAATTTACTTAAAAATTTTGGGCTTGTCTTTTATGGAACTGGAATAATCTCTGAAAAATAAATAGCTTATCATATATTATAATTAAAATACTTTCAGATTCACTTCTAGTTATATATTCATAAGTGTTCAGAAAGTAGGAGAGGAATTATTGTCCACCGATGAGAAGATCAAATGCAGAGTGGAAGAGAGAGCTACTCTATTTCCTTGCCATTGGTGGCCACGCCATTTCTGGTAAACCCACATCGGTTGTAGGAACCCCCTTCAGTGCCACAATCCCCAAAATGAGCTTTAGGTAACTGGAGAAAAGCTAATTGAAAACCTCCTGTTCCTTCCCTATTGGCTTAGAAACACAGTCTGCAGAAGTATTGTATGAGGAATGATAGAATCAAAAGACAGGTTCTTAAATCAGCAAGTTGTGTTCCTACCCATCTGGAGAACCTCTAGGGCAGTTTTCGAGTCTCTGCAGATTCCATGCGGCTCAGGCTTGGGTGACACTGGGCTTGGGGAGATTGATGAGGCAGGGTTTGCCCTAGAGTGAGTGGAGTTATGGGGGAAGTAATTGCTGGGTTGCTGTTTTCTTGTATGGGGTAAAGAACTGGGTTGAGGGCTTGACTTCTGGCAGTAGTAGTTGTGTAGGGAAATGGGGAAAGAGGGCTTTCTTTTTAGAGGTGAAAGGAAGAGAAGGTTCTGGACCTTCATGTCCAATCCATGATCAATGCCTACTGATTCTGTCTTCAAAGTGTCACTCACATCTTATAGGTTGAAAGGAAGCAGAGAGGCAGAGAGAGCAAGGCATGGATGGAGGGGGCGAAGGAAGCTTCTCAGTGTTGAGAACTAATGGTGGGGCCTGGATAACCCCGAGCAGCCAAATGCCTCTGTAGCTTTTCTCCCTTGCTGTCTTTAGACCCCACAAGTCACCTTTCAGCCTGGCCTTGTCCTTGGGAGTCACTGTCCTCTTCCTCTTTTTCAGACTGTAGGGTGCCCTAAATTAGCCACTGCAACCACTTACACTTTAGAGAACCAAAGGCTACGGTCAGAGGATTTAGCCTTGGCCTCACAGAGGACCTGGCATACAAGTAAGAGAATGTTGGCCTGGGCCACAGTGAATTTCAACAGACCTTTGACCATCCACATGGAGGAAATGAGACCATAAGGTTGTCCAATTCCCTCAGGGAAGTTAAAGGTTACATAGTTACACACACGAAAAACAGGTTTAATCTTCTTCCAACACTAGATTACCTCTGCAATCAAGAAGTCCACATTTTTCCTGGCAAAAACCTCTAGCTGTTGTCGAAAAAGCTTCTTAATTCTACCTTCGTCCTTGTGCTGTTTGTACACTGATGTTTGGCAGATCCCCCCAGCCACCAGAGCGTCACCTTTGTCAGCCACTTCCCTGGCGAGGTCACAGGCGGCAGCGTTTACAGCTTCCCACTGGTGTTAGAGAGCATTTGAAATGTAAAATATAATGAACAATAAAGGTTGAGTACAAGCTTATCAACTAATTATTTAAACTGGAATATGAGAAGATGAGCAGAGTGGGGTACAATCTCCTCTGTAACTGGTGCCCTTATATTTCCATTATTGTACTTACCACACTGAATTTGAACAACTGTTTATTTGTTCACCTCCCACACTTGATCAAAAGCCTCTCTAGAATATGGTCCATGCTTTTGTATCATCTTTGTAACTAGCATAGATACTGGACCATAACAATAGTACTTGGACTACAACCATCGGCTATAACTCTTATTGGTAGCCAATAAGTGTTGGTTTGTTAAATGAATGAGGGAATGTTAACATTTGCAACTATTAACAATTTATATTTGCAGACTGTTTCACTGTACTTCCACACCCTTCATCCCATCTACTCTTCCCCACTGGGGTATGGACATAAGCTCTATCTTTATTCCCATTGTGCAGAGAGAAAGTCAACGATCACAAAAAGTCACACAGCCAATAGGTGCAAAGTTGGACATCAAACTCAATTTTTCTCACTCCTAGGCCAATGCAGTATTCTTCAGGAGGCCTGTCTCCAGACAGACATGGCAGAAATGAACATCATTGAAATGAGGTGAATGACTCATCTACAAAGTGTTCTTTCTCAAAAAAGACAGGACGGCTCTGATCTTCCAATGGCCTGTTCTGTCTGGTCCCGTTCCCTCCTTCACCAAAAGGGGCCGAAAAAACTTCTTTATTTCATATAAATGTGTATAAAATAATGAATTGCTAGATCCTGCCTGTGGATTTTGTAATGGGGTGTGGTAATACATCAGGTCAATTCCCATGAAGAGGTTGTGCTTATTGGAGAAGCTCCCTCCCCTCTGTACCCCAGTTAGAATTTACCTTGCTTTCCATATTGTCCTCACTGGCAGAAAAGGTGAACGTCTGCATGACATTCGAGCCTGCTCTCAAGAATTCCATGTGAAGCTGACGAACTACAAAGTAATTGTTTTATTTTAAATTGAAATTAAAAAAATGAAAGCTACAGAAGCTCTCATTTTCAGCAGCTGCTGTAGTGCACTCACCCCCATCTCTTTCAACCAGACCCAGTTTCAAACCCAGAACCAATAAAAAGCTGAAGCTTAAGTTAGTGAATTCTAGGACTGGATCTGTCATATGAAGAAGCCCTATACTCTCCAGTTGATCGACCTCAAGGCCTGGTGCAGTCACTTGTAGAGATGAAGCCCTGGTTGGCCCATGGTCCCTGGTCCCTTGATCTCTTGGTCTCGAGGGGTTTATTCGGACACGAGTGTTGTGAAGGATGCTGCCGTTCTATTGCAGTCAGTGCTGGTGGCCCAAAGTACAACCAGGAAACTCAGAGAGAGCCGAATGGGTATGTTGCACCTACCACAGGCCAAGTCAACAGCGAGCACTGGGGGGACCCCTGAAAGCCTGAATAATTTCCTGGGCTTCCCAGAAAATCATCCCTTTCTCTATCTTTCCTGTCTTTGCCCCCTCTCCATATCCTTATCTTGGCTATTTCAATACTTTCTTCCTGGTTTAGCAAAAAGACCTTCCAAAATAAAGAACAAGTTCTTGGGTCAGAAAACTTCACTTTCTGGAAACATCTGTGAAATAATGGGAATGGCCATTGGGTACTGAAGATACACTGGGCATTTCATATGGGTTAACTCCTTAGTCCTCATCACTAGTCCATGTCCTGTACCCATGTGACAGAGGAAGAAACAGATCCTTGGAGAGGTCAAGGTACTTGTCTAAGTCTATGACTTTAGACAAGTCCCTTGACTTGTGGGTGGTCAGTGAAAGAACCAACACAGGACCCTAGGTTTTTCTGCATATATGCATTAAATCAGAGCAACTCACAAATTTCATTTCCAGCTTTTATTCTTTTTTTTTTTTTTTCATGTTTCATTCTTTGCCCTAATTTTCCAACCTTAATTTAGGAGAACAAAAAACAAAACAACAACAGCAGCATCAAAACACACACAAGTTCTAATTTGGCATAATCAACCAATCCCATCACAGTTTCTACCTCTCTTTTTTTTTTTTCCACTTTCTTTAGTAGGAAAATAGTGTAAAACTTTGCCCTTTCATCTCTAGAACCTGGTTGTCTGTCCTCTGTTAAGCTGGTTAACTGCCATTAACCATTCTTACTATATATACACTGTTAAAGTATGCACATCAGTTGGGAGGATGAATCTGAAGCAGAAACAACTTTTGCTATTTAAGAAAGCTTTTAAGTATCTACAAGGTAAATATCATAGGACAACTACTAAAATATGTATTTAAGCACTGCCTGTACAATAAGATGTAAATGAGTAAGTGTGGGCATGCATGTATGCATGAGAAAGAGGAGGGAGAGAGAGAGGGAACAATTGAGGGGCAGAGGGAGAGACCGGCCATTTTCTTCTATGTGTTTAGACAACATACTACCAATGTCTCCACATCTTGGAGACAATTTTGCAACAGAAACAGTCCTCAGAAACACTGGTTCTTGGTTCTTAATTTTTCTCTCAATCAGATTTAAACAAAATGTCACTCAGATAAACACTCTTGGGTGATGTGTGCACTGACCTGCGTCTGGATGTTCTACCACTGCTTCGGGAGTCCAGAGCCCAACCTTCACGTAGCCTCTCTTCTCCAGAGTTATGAGAAAGCTGCCATCCCCAATCACAACTTCCCCATCGTCCAGACGTTCTAAAATACCCTGCAGAAGAGAACCAGAAATCACCTAAGCTCTCCCTGTCTCACCCCCCTGCCCTTGAAAAAAGAAGCAATTTCTAATTTTAGAAAAGGTTGTATTGTGTCCTTTGAGCTCTAGTTATGCTAAAATGATATCTCATGGTGCTTCAAAAAGATTGAATATACTATCCAGATGCTTATTTTGTGCAAAGGACTGTGAATGTTTTTTTCTCAGTATGTACTCTGGTTCAAATTATCCTGAGGTGCCAATTCCCTGATAGTTATTTTGGTTTTTCACATGTTTGTGGTGACACTGGTTGTTTCCTAATTAATGTACATTCTCTCTCTTTCTTGCCAATGTATTTTGTGGGGGGAGACAATGTCCTCAACTGAAAAAAAAAAAAATCCCAGCTCCCTTGATGTTGGGCGTGGCCTGGTGATACAGAAATGGCCAATGAGACATAAGTAGAAAACAGATAAGGATTTCTGGGAAATTTCTGCTTTCCTGATATCGATGTCTACTCTCTTCCATCTTGTCTCTCTCTCTTTCCTGACAGACTATCAATATAATGCCTGGGGCTACAGCTATCTTGAACCCTTGCTGCTGAAAGCTACATGCTAAGGCTGGTGGATCCAACGGGTGGCACGAGCTTGGCTTTTTAACAACATCCTTGAGTAGCTGCAGCAGCCATGGATTGCCCATCTTTAGACCTCTTCTGGTGGGGGGGGGGTGAGAAAAATAAACCTCTGAGTTAACCAAGTTACAAATTAAATTTAATGTTGCAACTAAACACTTCTAGATGGGAAGAACATTATTCTGATGTCATAGGTTAGTCTCCCACAAGGTTAAAACAAGTATATCTATAAAGCATTTCTATACCCATCATGTCAGCCATTTGATTACTGCAATGGTCTCTCATGCAATCCACTCCACCTGGAACAGTCTTCCGTTGCTGCCTGAGCAGAGCCTCACCGGACCAGTCCTGTTTGTGATTGCCCTTCCCTGTGTCCTACTTAACTTTGGTATCTTCTATCCCTGAATCCTCCTGAGTTGCAACATCTGGTTACTTGCCTGTTTCCTACTTTGTTTGTGTGATGCATGAAGACAGGTGGCAAATCTTTTTTGTCTATGTCCTTACTACTTCTTCTAGCACTTAACAAAGAGGAGATCCTTAATCAGTGGTGCTGACTATTTACTAGAGAGACAGGGCTATTTTGAAAATGTCAGCTGTTTCACATATGCCAGAATTTTGGCCCTGAAGACAAAAAGACAGTCACACTTTAACAGAAAAATTAGTTAGGGCTTTAAGAAAATTATAGTACATATTTTTACTTTCTTTAAGATACTGAGTCAAGGAAAAACATTTTCATCTGTTATCTAGGTGTGTTTGTCCAATACTTTAAATTTGCTATTTTTTTCTATAGAGCCATAGCAAAATAACTAAATCATCAAGATTTGAATCCAGAACATTTTAGCCTTCCTTTCTCTATTATCCTTACCACCTCAATTTATTAGTATACCAGTATAGTCTAGAGACAGCTTTAAGAATGACAAGAACAGAACTATGTAAAATTAAGAGCACTGTCAATTTTGCAGTGCATTTCTGTTTTCAATTCATCCTTCAGTTTGGCAGTGAGCCCACTTTGGATCTGAGAGTGAGCTCTGGGGTGCATTTATGTGTGTCTTTTGCAGATATCAATACCTATGATTTAAGATCTGCTTCAAGGTTATTCATACTCAGAGGAGGAAACCAACTTCACCCTGTGGTAGAGGGTGGCCAGAAGACCCAATCTGCCTACAATATCAGCTCCATCTGCTTGGAATCACCAGCAGGACTGCTCTTTTTGTTTTAAGAATTAAAAGAATTCTCTGTGGCAATTAAATGGAGTCTCCTCACTCATTAGCTGAGCAGAGCGCAGATATAAGTCCGTTCCCAGGTATACATTAATGTAGATTAGCAAGTGATAATCTCTGTTGTTGCAGGAACAGAGAGCTTGAAGGAATTGAATAGGGACCCTTTTAAGAAAATGAACTGCAAAAATGAACAAGGCATTAGGAAAGAGAAAAAAATCAGCACGATGTTCTTGGCTTCTTTGTCTTTTCATTAACATTATTTCCCTCGATGCCCATATTTTAATTTTTATAATCAGAACACATCAGTTTCTATATCTTGCATAACTATTATCATTGTTGTGTCCTCCCTGACAGCAGGTATATAAATGCTTTTACCTAGTTGAGACTGGTCTGCGATATACCTTCCTAACAACATTGTCAAAGCACTCTTCCTGTCTCATACTTGCTTGTTTCATTAGCTGCCTGGTATTTTGTTAAGTGACTGAAATTCAGTTTACTTGGAGTCCCCTATTGCAGGGCATGTTGGCCTATTTTTTTGGGGGTGAGGGGTACGGGAGATTGAACTCAGGGGCACTCCACCACTGAGCCACATCCTCAGCCCTATTTTGTATTTTATTTAGAGACAGGGTCTCACTGAATTGCTTAGTGCCTCACTTTTGCTGAGGCTGGCTTTGGACCAGGAATCCTCCTGCCTCAGGCTTTAGAGCTGCTGGGATTACAGGCGTGCACCACCACACCCGGCCCTATTTTTTTTTTTTTTAATATTAGTAAGCCAGTGGTGCATATTCCCAGGGCTATGTGATCCTCCTGCGTTCTGAATTATTCTGCTCAGGTGGGTCTCTTTGAAGGATCCTAAGCATGCCCTTCCTCCAAATTAATACCCTTTCTAATTTTGTTTAGTCGTCCTCTCCCTCCCCACACATTCCCAACTTTGTGGGGGAATAAAGTCAACATCCACCACATCCTGAAAGGGGCCAGGAGCTGGGGACCCCACACAGCCCACCTGCTACTAGCGTGGTGTCCTTCCACAGGACTGGTTTCAGGACAGCGGAGTGACTGGCAGGGCCAGGTTGATGCCTTTGCCAAAATGTAAGGGAAACTCCAAGGAGGTCTGGGACAGGTGACCCCAGAAGGGTTAGTGAGTGGGTACAGGTCCCTTGAGGGAGGAAAACGTGCACCTTCTCAGTTAGACCTCAAATCCCCCTCCAACATCAGTGACCTTGAGCTGGTCGCCTGAGTCCCTGCGTCTCAGTTTCCTCACCAGTAAAATAGGGCTAATTGGGAAGACGCAGAGACACTCTGTGGAAAGCACTCTCTGCAGGGCCCGAAACCCGGAAAAATCTCCGTGTTAATCGCCTGGCGATCGGGTAAACTGAGGCTCGGAGCCGTCCAGACTGGCGCTTGGCCGGGGACGGGGAGGGGTTTATATTGAGTCACTCCGAGTCAGCAGCCAGGGGCTCCGCGAGGAAGAAGTAGGGACACTTACCTTCTTGGCCCGGGGAACTCCGGCTGGTGCCATCCTGCCAGGACTCTGCGGCGCCGGCGCCGGGTCTCCCTGTGCGCGGCCGCCAGGAGCCCGCCCCTTCCCCGGGGGAGGGTCCGACCGCCGCCGCCTGCCCTAGCGGAGCTTGGTGGCTTCGCAGCAGGTGCCCTGCACCCTCAGCCTGGGCTCTGCCTGGGCCTCATCATGTTCCGCCCCAGCGCGCAGCGGCTGCGGGGCCTCCAGCTGTTGAGCTGCGGGTTGCGGGACTCCCTCGGGCGCCCGCGCTGGGTCTCCCGCCGGGAAGGGTGAGTGGGGCTCCGCCTGCACCAAAGCCGGTGGCTGGGAGGCTGCTGGGGTGGGAGCCAGGGGCCAAGGCAGTGTCTGAAGTTTGGAGGGTTTTGACTTCCAAGAAATGGGTTTTGGGGATTTCTCCTTGAATTATCTATTCGTTACAAAGTGAAACAGTATCAGAAAGTATCTGTGCAAAGTCTTTCCTGCCTTAGTTGCTCGACCCAGCCAATAGCTGTTACTGTTAACCAGAGATGGTCTCTGTGTAGGCAAAAGTCAGTGCGTGTGTATTCTTTGGTCTACTTATACCCTTTTGCAATTACCATTATGTCTTGGGAATTGTTCTAGATCAGTTCATAATGGTTTCCTATTTTTTTAATGGCTGCATAGTTTTCCATTCTGTTGATATTCTGTAATATGATTAAGCAATCTATTTGCTAATAGATTGTTTCCAGTTTTATTACTGCAAATAAAATACATGTGAAATTCTTAATTTTGGACACTTGTGAGAATCCATCTATAGAACTGATTTTTTTAAAGTGAAATTGTTAGGGAAGGGGTTATGTACATTTGAAAGATGGAAAGATAGCAACAAATTCTCCAAATGGGTGTCAAGAATGTACCTACCCTCTACCATTGTGTGTTTGTTCACTACATCTTCCTTGGTTCTTATAGTAGCATTTTTTTTTTGTCCTCGATAAATCTGGTATGTAGATGACAATGGTATTTTCTTATTTTAATTGATCTGTATTTAAACAGAGTGATGCTGAGCATCTTTTGACTTCCTTATGTTGACAGATTGTTCATGGCTTCAAGATGGTTCTGCTCACTAGTATCACTTAAAATTTGATGAAACTTTTATTTTACATCCTATGATCTGAAATTCTGGAATCAAAAGATTTGCTTTTGAGTTTCATTCATCTATCTTTTCATTCAATAAGTATTCCCTGGGTATCTGTGATGTGCTAGGCTTGTCCCTGATGCTTGGAATACAATAGCCACCAAGTCACATTTCCTGCTCCTCCAGTGACACAGCATGTGATCTCACACTTTGAGTTTCAGTTTCCTCATCTATAAAGTGGGGTAACATTTGCCCTGCCTAACTCACAGAACTGCTGCAAATTTTAAATAATTTGCATGTGAAAGTGTCTTGTAAACTGTAAAACATCACAAAAGTACTTATAACAATGATGATACTTTATCTAGTGCAAAATAAAATAGAAATTTAACAAGTTGATCTGTTTAAAACAGATTAGATAAAATGTATTATTCAAGACTATCCAAAATGTATTTTGCTGTATCCATTAGCAACATATAGTTTTATATGCAACAAATCAAAATTTAGATGATTTTATTTCTATTGCATGTTCTTAATACCCAATCCCAAACTATTAAGAAGATGGTTGATTTTAGAAAGTACTTGGTCCAACAGATGATTTAAAATTTTCCATTTCTAATATAGAAGATTGGTGACCTGGGTGGCCATTTTTGTTGTTGTTGTTGTTTGTTTGTTTGTTTTTTGTCTGGTTTCCACTTTATTGTTTGATTTTGAGTTTATTTGTAACCATCTCTAACTATTTCAGAAGAAATTTAAGATTTAATTAAGCTATAATTTAAAAACACTCTACGGCGTAGTCTGACTCCATTATGGAATGCTGGGCAGAAGGAATATTATAAATCTGATAACACTTTGTCGTATATTGCCAAACTGAACTTTCACAGCAGTTGAAGGAATGTTGAGATCCTTATCTAAATTTTTCTAAAATAGCTAGGATTTGGGAGCTCAAATCCAGGTTTCCTGATCTTAAGGTCTTTATTCTTTTTGTTTTAAATGGCTACTGTCCTAAAAGAAATCATATTCTTTCTTTTGAACACACAAAAAAGATCCTTTGAAATTATTATTGTTTGTCACTACTATAATGGCTTCAACTCAACTACAAGATATCTCCAGGCTATTAAAAATGGACTCACATGCAGAGTAGTCAGGTCATATGTGCATAATTTTTATTTTTACACAAAAAATTATAAGTCATTTAAAAACCACCTAAACAAAAGTATTTGGACATATTTTGGCACCAGAAAATAAGGAAGTACTCCAGGAATAATGCAGTCATGTCAAAAGGACCTGGGAACCATTTTTTTTTTTTTTTTTATGAAATCTGGGACAATTGATATTAAAATAAATGGTAAATAGCAATAGATTAAAGCCCATTGAATGCAATGAATATTCATAAATTCACATTAATATAAACAACAAAGAAACAGGGGCCCAAGGAAAGCACTTCCTTGCAGTTGAAGGCCCGTGGAGTTAGGAAATAATCAGGAGATACTAAAACCACTCTCTCTCCCACTATGTTGTGAACTTCAGAGCACAGAGGCAATGCCCCATCTGGCTCATCATTGCTATGGAGCAGAGTGCCCTGTTCATGCAGGAACTTAGGAAGTACTAGATGAATGAATACGAGACAAACAAATGGAAAAAATGTATGTAACAAAATCATAATCGGTGGCAACAATGAATAAATCCTTTTATGCTAATGAGGACTACCTTTACTAGAATTGCACTCTTTGGGGCACTTATATGGGAACAGCATGGTCAATAGAAGATTCAGACTCGACCACCATAGTTATTGTATATATTCATTCCACACACATATTAGATGTGGGTGCTGTGCAGGGGCTGGCATCAATGAGGAACATGACATCATTCCTTCCTTCAAGAAGCTCATGGTCCAGGAAGACAGATATGCAAATACATATGTTAAACACTGAGCAATAAAGACACAGGGGCTCATGCATGGTGAGAGGACATCTAATGATACAGATTGTTTTTCTCCATCTGGCTCTTTTCAGCCTGGGAGGGAGGAGGTAATCCAAGATTTATAGGTGTAAACTTCAGGGCGATTATAGTTTTTCATATAATAAAATGTGTGTGGTTTTTTTAAAATAAGAAAATTTATTCTCTAGATTCTTTGGTGGAGAGAAGCTACCTGTTCATTTCTTTGGTTATGTTATATACCTACAGTGCTCTAGAATTATTATATGGAATGGAACCCAAATGTCCCCTTCTCCCTCACCCAGTTAGGTTCCTACTCCAGATTTGTTAAAGGAGGACATTCACTAGGTGTTCATGAGGTGACTCACAGTACTGGGGAAACAGATAAGGGAAACCTAGACCCAAACTACAGCTACTGTAGGCTGAGTAAAGTTACTATTTTTTAAACAATTGTATTTCAGAGAGGAAAATCCACCTTTGCCTACCGAAACAAAATGGAAAGACAGAGCAGAAACAGTGATAATTGGAGGTGGCTGTGTTGGTGTGAGTCTGGCTTATCACCTGGCCAAAGCAGGGATGAAAGATGTGGTCCTGCTGGAGAAATCGGAGCTCACAGCTGGATCTACCTGGCATGCAGTAAGAAAAGCACCCTGAAATTGTCCTGTGTTCCAAATGGTGTACCCATCAGTCCACATGCTTCCCAGTCACAACTCCCCACTGTGAGCTTTCAAGAGTGAGTTCCCTGATGGGAACAGTGGTGCACGCCTATAATCCCAGCAGCTCAGGAGGCTGAGGCAGGAGGATCTCAAGTTCAAAGCCAGCCTCAGCAAAAGCGAGGTACTAAGCAACTCAGTGAGACCCTGTCTCTAAATAAAATACAAAATAGGGCTGGGAGTGTGGCTCAGTGGTTGAGTACCCGAGTTCAATCCCTGGTAAGCCCTCCCCCCAAAGAGTTCCTTCTCCATAGAGCTGGAAAGTGCAACTGCAGCTTAGCTGGTGTATGCACATCAGCATTTATTTAGATCATGTTTCTGTCTTGAACACATGGCCTCTGGATTCAAATCCTGGCAGTGCCATTTTCTACCTACATGGTTTCCAGCAAATTACTTCTGAGGTGTAAACTGAGAATATTAATGGTGCCTACTTGTGGGGTTGTGTTGAAGATTGAGTTAACATGGGTAAAGTTTCTAGATACACGGTCAATGTTTGATAATAAATGCTGGCTTTTGTGTAGAAGGATACTGGTGGGGTGATGCCAAATATAGGCCCAAGGCCTTTATCCATACTCCTCTCACCTGTATTTGACAGTCCTTTGATTTGTATTTATTTATGATGCTAATTTTGGTTTTGGCCTCATGAAGACTTTAAACATGAGGGCTGTGAATGTGCACTAAGCTTTTGTGTTAAGTAAAACACTGGACCAAGTTGTCTGCTCACTTCATGGTAAATGCAATTGTTCCGTTCCTGAACCATCATTGGGCATAACTAGAAAGCTGCCCAAGAAAAGATCCTGGATTGACATTGCTCTCGTGCTGCCAAACCCATTTTTTCTGAAGTAGGCTAAAGAGAGGACAGGAAAATTTTTTTGATAGCTGCTGCAATTTTCTTTTGGATGAAGATTTGGTTAGTATTAGTGTTGGCTTTCATAATTAGTTTTCCTCTGCTAAAAAGAACAGAAAAAGGAGACTCTTCTTTGAGGGGCTTTTTGATATTTAGCACCTACTCCTACTATGGGGCTGAGAGACTAGAATAACAGAGTTGCGCACCACTGGCTGAATCTGAGGGAGAGTGCTGCACAGATTGAAACTCCACTGTCCCAGAGTCCGAATGGTCACAGTCAGATTGCACACACGGGTTGACCAAAGGCTCCCTTCAGCCCCCTCATCCCTCAGTCTGGGAGGAAGGCTGGGGTACCCCATCCTCTGTGCAATTTCAGTTTTCCCAGCATACTTTTCTCCTCTCAACATTTCTCCTTCAGCTTGCTTCCTCCTACCTACAGAGAGGCTGCCAGTGAAGCCACTAGCTCTCCTGGCCTTTCTCCCCTCCACAAACTAGAAAGGCATGCCTGCTTTTCTCCTGTGGCTCGCCTCTATCTTTTCTTTAGTGTGCTCTCCATCACCCACACGACAGTGTTTATGAAGAGCCCATATTGGGCTGGGCCAGCACTGCTCTAGGAGGTGAGGACACAGGAAGGAACAAAACACAGCCCCCTGCTTCCTGGAGCTCACATTCTGGGGGTCAGACAGAAAGCCCATAGCAATGCTAGAGAGGGATCAGCCCCATGAAGAAAAGTGACTCAGTTAAGGGGTACAGAATGACAGGGGAGAGGTGAGTAGGGGTTAGGGAGGCTCCTTCCAAGAGGTGACAGGAAAGCAAAGACCCAGAAGCAGTGAGTGAGGGGGGCCAAGGGGTCCTGAGGTTATCCAGGTAAGAACATCAGGCAGAGGGAAATTTAGGCGAATGGAAAGAAACATCCTGGCACAGAGGCTCACATCCCCAACAGCACTCCAGATTTCTAAGGAGGCAAGCACTTTAATGTTTGAATGATTTGCTCATTTGCATACTGATTTGATGGGGTTTTCATTTTAGAATAGATTATAGGATTTCCTGGGATTTTACTTCCTAGATGTCCCAGGAATTAAAAGCAATATATCCTTAATCCAACTTCTTTAAAAATAAATGAATAAAATACAAGTATGCAGTGTTTTTGAGGTGATAGTTTCTTGTTAAATGTTAACCATGTAAAATAATTCCCCCTTAAGCAAGGAGCGACAAAAGCCAGTGGAAAAGGCATTCTCTTGCTTTGAAGGCAAGGTATTATGTTTACAAAATGAGGATTCATGCAAGTGTGTGCTCAAGGTGGAATGGGGCATAAGAAATCAGGTTATTCGGCCCCCTTGGCATAAATAAAAAGAAAAGAGCTGTCCTAGAAAGCTGATTCTGGAACTTTTTGCAAGACAAAGAGGCCTCCCTCTGAGGAGCAACAGGAAGAAATCCCACACACTAGGAATTTTTAACACAGAGAGATTTTTGGAGCAGATGTGAGAATATAGAGGGTTGGGAAGCCAGCAAGAGGGGCAGACTACAAAAATAAAATCAGTCTCACTGAGAGACAGTATATTCTCAATATGAAAACCATCTGGAAGGTGAGGGGATCAAGTGCTGGAGGAGGAAGGCACAGCTTGCCAAATGAATATTCAAAATGGAATCATAAATCCAGAGAGCCAGAGGTTTTACTCTCTCACCAAGACTACTTCTTGGTAAGATGATCCATGTGGGGTGTAGGAAGATGATATTAGAATATTTTAAACTACAAATGCAAGAAAGAAATGAAGGCTTCACAATATTTGTAAATAGCCCTGGCACTGATGTGGGCAGGCAGCATGTTGTGTGTGATTCCAGGGTTGACTGGGGGCGGCTGACACTGCACAGTGGGAGCATCCTCTTTTCTTTTGTCCTCAGTGTGTCATGACACAGTGCAAGTTGCTGCTATAGGACATCATCACTGTGATTTTTAGCTTTATAAAAACAGAGCCTCAAGAATAAAATTTGTAAGGAAAGGGAGTGGGGATGAACTTGAGAATGTACTACTACTAAGAGGCATGTTGGTTATCTCCTGGCAATAATTAAAAGAGTTTGACAGGCATCCCAAACTTGTTGACCTTTGTAGTATTCAAATGGCTGCCCAGTGCTTCTACATAGAAGTTATATGTATTTTAAAAATAGGGCTGGGGTATGACCCAGAGGTAGAGTGGGTTTGATTCCAAGCCCTGCAAATCAACTCACAAACATAGAAGATAGAATGTCTCTTTGGTGTAAGAATGATGCTGTCCCCTCCCATCACTCCCCTGTGCCTAAGTGTGAAAGAAGTGCCTTTGGAACACAGTCCTGTTGGGAAGACAGCATTTTGAAAGGGATGTTTGGAAAACATTAGCTTTCCTGGCCCAAATGAATAACACCACCTAGAACAAAACTCTCATCTATGCAAGAGATACATTTTAACCCATTCAGAATTTTTCTGAATGAGAAATTTCAATGAGGTTTATCCCCATTTATTTGAAATTTTAAAAATGTAGTACACTACAGTTAGTTTATAACAACAACTGATGGATAAGAGAACATGAAAGATTACAGTCAAAGATCAACAGAGACTTTTGTTCAGGTGTTGCCTGGGACCAGAGAAGGGGTGTCACGATGCAGAGAGCAGAGCCAAAGGAGGGCTGCTCCCACTTGGGTTCGTGTACCACTGAGAGGGATCTGTTTCTGCTATCTCAGCCACTAAAACAGCCTCAAAATAAAGCAAACCTAGATTCAGGCTGTTACACTGCTGGATTTCAAATGTTACTCCAGTAGATAACAATTTAATAATGAAGTTTATTGATCACATAACTCTTGCTGAAATGTGACTAACAAGTTTAATATTCAAAAGCGTTTTTTAACACAATAAATAAAAATATTTAAACTGTTTCACCCATTCCAAGTTGTTTTTGTTTATTTTTGATCCTATTAATACAGTGATCCATATTTGCATATTGTATTTAAATAAAGCAGTATACTTATTTTAGTGGTTATGCTAAATTTTTTTATTAGATATAAATATATGAATAAATATTTGGAGCCACTGGGATGTAGGATGTGTTGAGGTCGGTCACTGGGATTTTTGTTGTTGTTGTTTTTCACATTTTCACTGCCTGTGGGCAATGAACTTTTTTTTTTTTTTCCTAATTAGTTATATACTACAGTACAATGCACTTGGCACATCATATATCAATGGAGTATAACTTCTCACTCTTCTGGTTGTACATGAGGTAGAATCACACCAGTCATGTAATCATATATGCACGTAGGGTAATAATGTCAGATTCATTCTACTATCCTTCCTGCCCCTATAACCCCCCCTCCCTTTACTCCCCTGTGCCTAATCCAAAATAACTCTATTGTTCCCTACCTCCCCCACCACATTATTTTGAATTAGCATCCCCATATCAGAGAAAACTTTTATCCTTTTGTTTTTTGAAATTGGCTTATTTTGCTTAGCTCCATCCATTTACTGGCAAATGCCATCATTTTATTCTTCTTTAAGGCTGAGTAATAGTCCATTGTGTATATATACCACATTTTTTTTATCCATTCATCTGATCCATTCATCTGCTGAAGGACACCTAGGTTGGTTCCATACTTTAGTTGTTGTGAGTTGAGCTGCTATGAACACTGAAGTGGCTGTGTCTTTGTAGTATGTTGATCTTAAGTCCTTTGTGTATAAACCAGGGGGGTGGAATAGCTGGGTCAAATGGTGCTTCCATTCCAAGTTTTCTGGGGAATCTCTATCTGCTTTCTAGAGTGGTTGCACCAATTTGCAGTCCCACCAGCAGGATATGAGTGAACCTTTTCCCACATCCTCACCAACACTTATTGTTGCTTGTATTCAGAATACAGTCAACAGTCACTGGGCCTTTTGAGGCAGTAGAGGCTCCTGAAAGAGTGGAAGAACTACTGATTCAGGGGGAGCACCCCTCATAGCATCCATTATGTACCCATTATTTAGCATCCACTGATGATTTTTCCAATTCCGTTATTCCTTTTATTATTATCAGTACACTATAAGGAAGAGCTTTCCCATCTTACTTATGTATTTAAGGCACCAAGGATTCATAAATCTACACTTATTCAGAGGGTTATAATTCTTAGTGATGACCTCTGTTTCATCTTCCCTCCTTTATCTTCTCCACCAACTACTATCATTTTCTTTCTTTAAATAGAAGATGCGTCCCTTTCCTGGAGACCTCTGTGACCTTCCCAATGTCTTCTCTTCCCTTAGTTCTTGTAGTTCTTATGTCCCTCACTGTGGGGTCTGACACTCAATCATGTGCCCTTGATTTAATTGTTTCATTATGAAACATTATGAAACGATCTCAACGAGCCTATAATATCCTGAAGGATAAGAACAATATTCTCTCCTTCCTCAAACTTCTCACTTCCTATGTCTGTAGAAATCACAGAAGACAGAAGCATTATGCCCTCCTTACATCCAATCTCACAAGACTGGTGCTTAAATCAATAGTAGATGCTACGCAAGAATATTCAAATAACTGAAGGGCAGTAGAAGCACTGATGTGGGTAATTCCAAATTTTAAACACAGATTAAAAGACAAAAGCCAATGTATAAAGAAGGTACAGAAGTTAGATAATTTTTTTTGTCTAAGACAATGACATCCATACCTTCCTTCTGATTGTCCTCATAGCAAAGAAAAGAGGGAAGCATGAATCATTCAATAAAAATAAGTATCCGTACTATTTCAATAATGGAGACCAAATTTTTCTTGACTATGAATTTTTGAAGAATGTGTTCTCTAAACCAAGTAAATGACTTGAATAACAGTCTAAGAAAAATGAACTCATGAGACTCTTTCAGATCAAAGAACATTAGATCCTGATTTCTGGGATGGGGAAGAAGAGGGTTATACAGTGTAGGCAGATGGAAGAACTTTCTGGTGGTCTGACTTCACTCAGGTGCAAGGCTTAGAGGATCCTGAGGATTGTGTGATGGATGTTTGACAATGAAGTCAAAGAGCCTGACTTGTACTTCCACTGTAGAGGAAGCCCTTCTCTACTATTTTTTTTTAAAAATTTTGGTGTTCTTGTACCTTTTATTTATTTATTTGTTTGCTTGCTTGTTTATTTATTTATGTATATGTGGTACTGAGGCTCGAACCCAGTGCCTCACACATGCTAGGCAAGCGCTCTATCATTGAGCCACAACCCCAGCTCCCTTCTCTACTCTCATATGTAACTGTGTTATAGGATGATCTAGAAGCTGGGCTAAGATTTTTTTTTTTTTTTTTTTTGGCCTAAAGCATAGCTGTCCATATGTCCAGGTACTTGAACAAGTACAGAGAGAAGCCCTAAGGTTCTTGTCCATAAAGGATGATTGACAAATTTTAAAGGGGGTGTTTTTGAACTCAAAAGAACCAAATGCCCATCATTATCCTAGAATGTTTACCTTATAAATATTTCTAAATAAATCTGATTTTGAGCAGATTGTATCCTGCTAAGCTTTCCAGGATAAATTAGCCGTACAATGAGGCCCTAGATACTTAATTAAGACAACTTGTTTCATGCAATTGCCTAGAATTCTTTGGATACTACATTGTATCTGCCAACGTTGATAAAAGGGTTTTGGCACATCTAATATTTAGATATATTTTTCAGAGAGTAATTTGTCTGTATTTATTTAACAAATATTTATGGTGTGCTAACTTTGTGCTTATCAAACAGTTTAAGCTTCAAAAAAAAAAAAAATCTATTCACCTACTCACCAGACTCTAATTGCCAGGAATTTTCTAATTCTTGAATTTTGCAACTTCAGGAAAGGCACAGGATGGCTGCTCCATTCAAGGGGCAGATGGGAAAACCCTTGGCTGATGTAGTCCTGCCTCAAGAACACACCCAGGATTTGCTGGCTTGAGTCCATGTTGTATGCCTTCCCCCATATGCTTTCTAATACAAATCCAAAATCGTGAAACACAAAATGCTTCATAATTCAAAAATTTTTGAGCAACCAACATGACAGCATCGTGGAAAATTCCATATGTGGTCTCTGATGGTTCAATATATGTAAACTTTGTTTTATGCACAAATTATTTAAAATATTGTATATGTATGTATAAGGTGAATATGAAACCTAAGCAAACTTCTTGTTTGAAGAGACTTGGGTCCCATCCCCAAGATAGCTCATTAGGTATATGGAAATATTTGTTTTTTAAATCCAGAATCCAAAATGACTCTGGTCCCAAGCATTTTGGATAAAGGGTATCCAATCACAGCATATGTTCCTAAACTTTCCATCTAAGTCATCTCACTTATGATTCTTTTTTTCTTAGTAACTTTTATGAACTTCATATATATGTCTGTTGGCTGGCTCTCACTTTACTTATATGGTTCAAATTTCTTTTTATAATCTATCATGAGCCTTCTGCTCTGAAGCTCTCAAATTTCTCATTCCCAAGGACTGATGGGTGCTTCTCAATTCCTCGCCAGCATTAAATTACTGCATAGCAAATACACTATCAGCGTTTTGAGGCTGTTATTTTTTTTCTCAGTATTTCCTTTCCTTCCTACTTTTAAGGCAGGTTTAACAACTTACTTCCATCCTGGAATAAACTTGAAGAAGATACATTATGATAGCATCAAACTTTATGAGACACTGGAAGAAGAAACTGGGCAGGTAAATGCATTTAACTCAAAATTGTCTGGTAGGCCAGGTCTCTCAGAAATAGATTTCTGAAGGATCTAATGTGTCATCATGTATTGCTGTGTGCAGTGACATCAAAGGCACATGCAATGTTGGTGTTGATCAAGGTAGAGAAATAGGATGAGAATTCAAGGAAAGAACCTTGAGAATTTGCTTTAAAGTTGATTTCTTAAGTGTATTATCCATGTAACTAACCATTTTTTTTGTTTTTTAAATGAAGAAAGAATTAAAAGCAGCTTCCAAAAATATCTTTTGCCAGTTGCTATATCCAGAAACTAAAAAATAAGACCCTCTCAGCAATTGGACTGCAAAGGATCTGACAAGAGTGTGTGCCAGATTGTCACATGGTTTGAAAAGTATTTCACTCAGGGCCCCTCACTTTTATTCTTATCCCCTCTCAGATTGACTCATGCTCTCAAAATAAAAAATGAGTTTTTGTAGACTTAAGATTAAAGTCCACTTAAATTCTCCATTGCTGTAAACCATCAAGTGGATTTCCACATTCTACAGGACGTGGGCCAAAGGCTTAGCATGGCCTCAGGAGCGTGACCTTCATCAGGAGTTGACCCCTTCCTGCCTCTCCACATATTCTGTTCATATGCTTCTGCTAGTCCCAATGACATAATTCTAGAATGTGCTGAGCTCTCTCAAATCACTGTTTTTTTTTGTTGTTGTTGTTGTTTGGGTTGTTTTCTTTCTTTCTTTCTTTCTTTCTTTCTTTCTTTCTTTCTTTCTTTCTTTCTTTCTTTCTTTCTTTCTTTCTTTTCTTTCTTTCTTCTTTTTTCTTCTCCTATTGCTTCTTCTGCCTGAACAACATTCCCTCAGTCTTTCCCAAGATGGGTGGGGCATCTCTTGATTCTAACAACATTTATGCACATTGCTCTTAAAAAACAAATCTCTCCCTATTGTTATTGCAATTTTACTGGTTATTTTCCCTACAGATTATGACAAGAATTTTTTCTTTTATCATCCATGTAACTCAGGGCTTTGTTGAGGATTGGTAAACTGGGGGACTTCAATATATGTTAAATAAATGTTTGATTCAACTAACAATTAATCTCATTATTGCAATACTTTGATTCTTCATAATTCTTCCTGAATCCTTTGTCTTTCTCTTTTTCGCATAATGTTCTTTTGGTATGTACAGTAGCATTTATCTCAAGTTATTGGATTGTGCATTTAATTGTCTAATCTTCTCCTACAGACCATTGGTTCCCTCTAGGCAGCGTCTTTGCCTCTCTTGTTCATCTCAACATCTCTGGGGTTTAGAATAGTGCCTGGTAGAGAGACAGTACTTAGAAAACAGTAGATGAATAAATGTCTTTTCATAAGATACAAATATTTTATGTCATTATCTCTTTCACTGCATACTAAATCTCTTTGCTTATATTGTGCTGGGAAATTGTGTTTGAGTGCCAAAGAAGAACTTGTTTATTGGAATTGTTGTCACAGGCAGTAGGATTCCATCAGCCAGGTAGCATCCGAATTGCTACAACTCCCGTAAGGGTTGATGAATTTAAATATCAAATGACACGGACCGGCTGGCATGCAACAGAACAGTACATTATTGAACCTGAAAAGATTCAAGAGATGTTCCCTTTACTCAACATGAATAAGGTATTTATCTGAGGGTTATTTTCACCATTTTTTGATTTGAATTAAAATTAGAAGAAGGTGTTTTAAGAAGTTAAAAATAGAAATACTTGGTGCATACATTTTGAATGGCAAAATTAGGTGATCAATCTGTATTTGGGGAAAGTTACCAGGGGGACTGTTATGTAAGCTTGGTAAAATAAGAAAAGGTAATGAAAAATCTTATTGGTCTTCTACCTGTGACAACTAAGGAAACATTTTCAATACTTTCCTATTATTGTATCCCCCATTCAAAGGGTTTCCATAATAAACCTTCCATTTGAGAACTGCCGAAGGAATGATAATGTGATTTGATCCTTCTAAAAATAGTTATTAATGTATTTTTTTTAAAAAATCAACTTAAGAAGTCCCATGCTCTGCTATTCCACAAATATCACTTCACTCATGATTGTACTTCTCTTATAGACTTTGTGCCAAGTGTGGATGGATCTAGATTTATACCATAGTTTCATGAGAGAATCTACCTGACAGGGAATTTAGTGTTTCCCTATGGGTAATCATCCCTTTCCAATAGTAATAACACTGAAAGAAAGAGTGTTTTCCCTTATGAATATAGATGCAAAAATCCTCAACAAAATACTAGTAAACCAAATTCAGCAACATAATGAAAGGATTATAGAGCATGACCAAATGGAATTTACCCCAGGAATGCAGGGTTGGTTTAATATATGTAAAGTCAATCAACATAATCACATTGTATTAATAGAATAAAGAACAAAATCCACATAAACATTTTAATAGATGCAGAAAAAATATGTGTCAAAAACTCCTTGTTCATATTTGGTGCTAAGTAGATTTTTTTAAAAATATTTTTTAGTTGTAGATGGACATAATATCTTTATTTTATTTACTTATTAATTTTTATGTGGTGCCTCACATGTGCAAGGCAAGTGCTCTACCACTGAGCTACAACTCCAGCCTCTGATTTTTGTTGAATAGATGAGACCTAATTACAATATATCACTCTGTTCACTCTATCAACTCATTTTATTTAATTTTCATTCCTTTTTGTTTCCCACATAATATCTGGTCTGAAGTTCTAATACAAAATAGGTGTGCAAGAATTAGTAGTTGAATTTTAAATCAAGTATAACACCAGATATATATTTAACATATGAATTGATAACACCATCAAATGATTAAATATAAATTATAATTGATATGTCAGTTAGAACTAGATTTGGCTTCAAATGTCAGAAACTAAACTAATAATGCTTAAATAAGATGTAAGTTTATTTCTCTTTCATGTAAATAGTCCAAGACTTGAATGGTGGCTCTTTTTCATGAGGACTTTAAGAACCCAGTCACCTTCTACTCTGTCATTCCTGGAATATAACTTTTGTGTTACTATTCCAAGATGGCAACTGAAGCTCCAGCCATCATGTCTATATTGCAGATACAAGGATAAATAAGGGGCAAAGAATGACAAGTGCCGGTTGTCTTTTTTTTTTTTTTTTTTAATGGCTTGTGGAAGTTTTCCTGACTTATTTGCATTCCCATTGACCAGAACTTAGTCTTAATTTTAGCTATCAGCTGGAGCTAATAGGTGCCATGAAAGTTAGAAACTGTACTCTTTGTTCTTAGTGGCCATATGTCCAAATAAACATTTAGGTTCCATTGCTATTGAAGACAAGGAGAAACATTATTGGAGACAATGGCAAGCCTCTATCAAATAGTCTATGTAACCTTTAGTGTAAATCCCGCCTATGTCTAAACAAAATTTAGGAAAAAGATGTACAGAGTGGTTGGTCTGATGCCAAGATGTACTTTTAAAGTCTAGTTTTATTGAACACTTGCTGGCGGGATATAGTTGCACTGAGTAATATAAGTTTATTTGTCTGAATATTGACTTCTTTATGATTGATTTAGGTTTTAGCTGGTCTGTATAATCCTGGAGATGGTCACATTGATCCTTATTCTCTAACAATGGCCTTGGCTGCTGGAGCTAGGAAATATGGTGCCCTTTTAAAATACCCTGCACCGGTGACTTCTCTAACATCCAGGTCAGATGGAACATGGGATGTTGAAACACCACAGGGATCCCTGAGAGCAAACAGAATCGTGAATGCTGCAGGTAAGCACTGTACCTTGTTTTAAAAACCAGTGTTTTTAAGTGGCAAAGAAATAAATATGTAGCCATAAAGAAGTGGTTTATGCCGTGATCATTGTTGTGGAGCACAGTGCTCTCACGTTGGTTTCTGAGCCGCAGAACCCTCCCTCATCACTCTGCCCTTGATGTGTGGAATATCATTCTTTCCTTTGTGAGTCATCAACAGTTGGTCTTTTTATCCACTCTCCATTTCTTCTGCTCCAGATTATGTCTTGCCCAATTGTGCTTCTTTTTCCTTTCTATGTTTACTGTTTAGTAACCAAGTTCTACTGCTCAAATTTCAGAGCACCCTCCTTGACCTCAATTTACTTTTTAGGGCAGATTTCATCATTTCTGATGACTTTTGGTTCTGGTCAAAAACAAAAACAAAAAACAAACAACCCTTCATCTTTTTCTATCAGAACATTATGAAACATACTTCATCATTTTTTAGGCTTTTTTTTTTTAACACTTTAGTCTCATAGAGTAGTGAACCCCAGGAGGGATATTGAGATGATCTAGCAACCTACTCATTTTCCATTTGTAGAGGCCATAGTCCCGCAGGGTCAAGGTACTTGGCCAAGTGACTTGGCTGGTTCTGTCAGAGCCAGGAGTGGGACCTGGTTTTTTGATTCTTGAGTTGATACCCTTGCTAAAAGGTTGGCTGCATGTGAAGTTATTTTTAACTATCTCACAAACAAAAACAGATCCTAATGAAAATGCTTGTGCAGTCTAATTGGGACTTATAGAATATATTTTCCTGTAGTTCATCATGGTTCATTAAAACCTAAAATAAGCGTGAAGGAGTAACTGACTTTCTCTGAGCAATTGCATAAATTATAAAATGAAAATATCTTCATTGAGCAGATCAAATGATATGCCATGAAGACATGCCGGAAACACATACCTTTCTAATTACTTGCTTTAAATTAAACTTATCATTCACGCTATTTTTTAACAAAATATTTTGGTGGTCCTAGAAAGTCATGTCTTCAATAGGAAAGATTCTAAATTAATATTTCAGAATCTTCCTAACTCCTGCCTCCCATTTGAAAAACAAAAAATCAAATACTTTCTTTAGGTTGAGATTAAAGGTAAAGTAAAAGGACTTGTCTAAAAAAATAAAAACAATATTATAAAAAATTGCCTTGTTTTCAGCCTCACTTGTCCCTTCAATCTCCATCTAATACTCCTTTCTCCCACTATCCTTGGAAACCTCCAGAGTCATGGTTCAGATCTGGTGTTTTCCAGAGGCTCATGTGTGAGACAATGCAAGGTTGGAGGAGGAATAATTGGATTTTAGCCTTAACATAATCAGTGAATCAATCCCTGATGGGATTAACTGAGTCGTAATAGAGGCAGGTGGGGTGTGGCTGGAGGAAGTGGTTCATTGTGGGGTGTTGGTATGGTATATATTTTTTATCTGGAGCATGGAGTCAGTCTCTCTCTCTCTCTCTCTCTCTCCTTTGTGATCATCATGTGAGCTGTTTCACTGTGCCACACTCTCTGCCATGATGTTCAGCCTCACCTCAACCCCCAGGGAATGGAGCCAGTCTTCTATGGACTAAGACTTCTGAAAACATGAGCCCTCAAACTTTCCCTCCTTTAAAATTATTCTGATCAGATCTTCACAGCAGTGAAAAAGCTGACTACAATATCCAGTCTAAATTTTGTTGGAAGATCTAAGACATTGAAATCATTCATACTTCTTTCCAAGTAGAAAGGATTTTTTTTTGTAAGTTTGCAACATTTTTAATGGTTGCATGAATTCAGCCCCTAAAAACATTTGGCCATTTTCATACTCAGATCCCCATATCCAGCACCTGAGGCAGACATTGCTAATCAACGACTGCACTAGCTTCAGATAGTCTTGCACAAAGCCCCGCCATTTTTATTAGTCCAGTGCTGCAGGAAGACGCCATTCCCAAAGGATCTTTTGAGAAAAAACTTGGAAGATCTTAATTTAAGACATTTATCCATTGTTTTTCTAAAATGGATAAACTTTTATTTACATAATAAATTGCCATTGTAATGATTTTTTTTAAACCACATACTGTGAGGAAGAAGGACTCTCTGGAGAGGAAGATAGGATGAGCTCCAAAGAGATCTGACCTATGACCAGATGGAGTTTTCTATGCAGCTGAGGAATCCTGAGAGGCAATGGGATAGAAGAAAGCAGTGATAGGAGGCCCTTGAGAATGGCTGCCTCCGGCCATCCTGGGAAAGCTTACAACTCCCTGGAATGATGTCTAGAATGTGGCCCTGTGTGGAGTGGTGATGCACCTCTTCATTATTTGCTCCTAAAGGCCTTTGCTTTTTTCAAACAACTGAGATTTTGTTGCAGGCCAGGTGCAGTGGCGCATGCCTGTAACCCCAGTGACTGGAGAGGCTGAGGCAGGAGGATTCCAAGTTCAAAGCCAGCCTCAGCAACTTAGCAAGATTCTAAGAAATTCAGCAAGACCCTGTCTCTAAATAAAATACAAAAAAAGGGCTAGGATGTGGCTCATAGTTATGTGCCCCTGGGTTCAATCCCTGATACAAAAAAAAAAAAAAAAAGTCATTGCTTGAATCTATAGGTTGGAGTGTTGACTCTACATTTTCTTCTATCAGCTGCAGAGTTTCTGGCCTAATTACTAGGTCTTTGATCATTTTGAGTTGCCTTTTGGGCAGAGTGAAAGATAGCGATCCGGTTTTATTCTTCTACATATGGATATCCAGTTTTAGGAAGCTGTATTTTAAACTGTACTGTCTACACCAGATGATTTGCAAAACATCTTTATAGAAACACTACTAGATAGGCATTCTTACACTAGAGAGAATGTAGGCTATAATCTTGAGCGAACAGTTGAGGAAGTCTTTGATGCTTTTAACCTCTTGGTATGCAGTGGTCTAACTTGTCTTTCAAAATAGGCATCATTCTACCTTCATTCTGCCCTCTCCTCAGGTGCAGCTCAGATGTTCTGTTAGGAGGCAAGTCTTTTTCTACATGGTGATGAATGTTTCTCTTGACCTCATTTCCAGTTGATCCATTAAGCCTGAGATAACTCTGTAAGATTTACTTAAGAATTTTCTGGGCTGGGGTTGTGGCTCAGCAGTAGAGTGCATGCCTAGCATGTGTGAGATACTGGGTTCAATCCTCAGCACCACATAAAAATAAATAAAATAAAAGTATTGTGTCCAACTATAACTAAAAAAAAAAATTAAAAAAAGAATTTTCCTAGTAAGGAAATAAAAAATGTGACTGAATCACACTAACATGAAGCCCAGTGTTCAGCCAGAAAGAATTGCTTAATTTTGCCTGTTTCTCTGCATCAAAGAGTGAAGTCACCAACTGTCCATCTTGTAAAAGTTAACTTTGTTCAGGAATCTTCACCCTTCCTTGTAACCCTATTTCTATTAGACATTGTATTTTTCTAAAAAAAAAAAAAAAAAAAAAAAGAGGCCATTTCCAATGTCCATTTTTGTTGACTCTCCAGTTTTTTTCAAGTGATAATGGTAGAAGGAGTCCTCCTTGCTTAACTCTCCCTTTTGAACTTGGTGCTGGGTGATCTAGCACTGGGTTGAAGTATAATCTTGGCTAGATTTAGGCTAATTTATTAACAAAGAGAGGAAGAGAGTGCCAACAGGCACCAGCACTGTAGGGTAACATAGCATAGAGATTGCTATTGGATTTGAAGTAATACAGTTCTATGAGACTTATGCATACATTATCACTTTATTTTAATGATGAAGTACATTAATAAGCAAGAGACTGGTCTCAGAAGTTCATAAATATGTTTGAGTAGGACAGAATTTATTGTCTTCAATTTATGTTTTTAATTGAACAAAGTAGTTCAATTAAAGACAGTAGTTTAAATTGCTAGAATAAATATTTTGATCTTTTATATTTTAAAACTGCTTTAGTATATGTAACTGGAATCTGTGGTTTTACTATATTTTCCTGCAAAGTCCTGATATTAGTAACTCATATTTTCCTACTAGCAAGAATAAATTAAGTCTCTAAAGTATTAAAGACCAACAAATAACTGTCATGCCTAGAAGACAGATTTCTAGTTTACAAATAGGAACCACTTCAAGGGTTATAATCAAGGGTGACCACGTTAGCTGTTAGGCTAAAGCAAAATGACAGAGTACGGAGCAATGTTTTGATGGTGAAGTATGAGCAAACTTTGGCACATAAAAGAACATAACCTGGGTTCCCAGACAGACTTAGAAATGATTCTGTGTCTAGCTCTGAAACTAATAGAGATTTCAGAACTGTTTCTGGAAAAAAAAATGAGGAAATAAAAATGGTTAAAAATTTAGGAAGTGTAACCTTGAAAGCAATAACTTAAATAGGATTCTCTTTTTTATATATTTATTTTTTAGCTTTTTTTTTTAGGTGGACATAATATCTTTATTTTATTTTTACGTGGTGCTGAGGATTGAACCCAGTGCCTTGTGCATGCCAGGTGAGCGTGCTACCACTTGAACCACAATCCCAGCCCCTTAAACAGGATTCTCTAATTACTTGAATAGCTATGCAGAATCTTTATGAAACAAATAAGCAAATAGAACCCCTTTTCCCCGAAACAATCCATTGATGGGTCAGGCAACAACATATTCCTGCCAAGTAATAATCACTTTTATAATTTTAGAGTCTAAAATACCTTAATACAATTGAAAGTGTCTTTGATTTTTCAAATAAAGTCTTTCTGCAGGAAGAAAACCAGTAAGATGTGATGACTATTGGATCTCCTGGCGTGACCTTGGGCATGCCTCCCTAACTGGGCATTGGTGCCACGTCTGTGGCCTGAAGGGTCAGCCTGAGAAAGAATCAAGTCCTTCTGTCACAAATTATCCTGTCTTTGGCATAAAATGTGAAGTAACAAACATTTGTTTTGGAGACTCCCCACTACTGAGGAGCCCCGTCTCCTCTCTGCTGAGGCTCCTCTTACCACCCTGGTTTTGGTTTTGCTTTTGTTTTGCTCTTGCTTATTGGTTGCTTTTGTCTTTGTGGTATTGAGGGTTGAACCCAGGGCCTGGTGCTTGCTAGGCAAGTGCTCTATCACTTAGCTACCCCAAACTCTCTGTGGTTTCAACTCTTATGTGCTCTTTATAAGAAAGGGTCTTACAAACTTATGAAAAAGAACCTTTTAAAGTAACAGATAAAAGTTAGTTTTCTACCTCTCCCCAAATAGATACAGATTCAGATTTTAAGTTAACCAAGAGATTCTGTATTTGTGGAATTTCATCCATCAGTAGTTTGGAGAGTAGGGTTTGGGGAGGTATAGGAGCTGATTTGTGGGGCTTTATTATAAACTATTAATTCTTATTAGGTTGATCACATCAACTCAGTGGCCTCTTCCTGGGCCTGAGCATCCCTGTCCACAAGTAGGATCAGTCTGTTATACCATCTTTCTTATCAATATTTGTACTTTTTATATGTCTGGGTTGCTTGTTTTTTTTTTTTTTTTCTTTCAAATAATTTTATGGGAGGGGTTTGCAGTCTAACTTTGCCTTTTCAGGATTAGAGTTTCCTAACATTATAAATATCTTCAAAACTCTGGACAGTGCCAAACATTGTCTTGTCTTGTCTTCCCCCATAACTCAGTTAGCATGTGTGAGGCCCTGGGTTTGACCCCCAGCATGGCAAGAAAACATTTTTTAAAGATTGTTATGACATTCTTTAGATTTTGCCATGAGAATCCAAGCCTTCTAAATATTTTTAATATAAATGCCACATCAGCGTCATATATCCCATGTTTATATATGTAGTTGCTGCGACAAGTGACCGAATCACCTGAGTCACTCCAGGTGAGTTGTGCTGGCTACTAAATAACCACATAGAGACAGAAAATACCTTTTTGGGGGTCCAGTGAGGGTTCCTTGACCTCAGCTTCCACAAAGGAGGCAAGACAAGCAGGCAAAAGAGAGAGAGAGAGCACACCTGAAACCCTCTTATTTATTGAGGGGAAGACATTCCAGGAAGTTCAACCCAAATAAGGCAAGGGATTGGGTTTCAGGGGGTTGCTTGGTGATGTCTTGCAGTCAGCAGTTTGACTGACAGCTTGGAAAGCCACACCCACCTCAAGGGCCATGTGGGGATCATAGGCAGAGGGAGCAAAAAGGGCAAATATCTTGCACAGTCAGAGCAGCAATTTCAGTCCATTCCCCTCATGTACTTAAATGCGCATGCTCTCACACACAGCCCATGGCTGGCTCAGGGTATGTAGTGACATTTTTAAATGATTTTTTTTAAAGTCAGTTGATTTATTTTTTATTTATATATGGCAGCAGAATGCATTACAGTTCACATTACACATATAGAGCACAATTTTTCATATCTCTGGTTGTACACAAAGTATATTCACACTAATTCGTGTCCTCATACATGTACTTTGGATAATAATGCTCAGCACATTCCCCCATGCCCCCTCCCTTCTCCTCTCACCCCTCTGTCCTATCTAGAGTTCGTCTATTCCTCCCATGCTCCCTCTCCCTACCTCAATGAATCAGCCTTCTAGGTCTAAACCCAAAGGACTTAAAAACAGCATACCACAGGGACACAACTACATCAATGTTCATAGCAGCACAATTCACAATAGCTAAACTGTGGAACCAACCTAGATGCCCTTCAATAGATGAATGGATAAAAAAATGTGGTATATATACACAATGGAATATTACTCAGTAATAGAACAAAATCATGGCATTTGCAGGTAAATGGCTGGAGTTAGAGAAGATGATGCTAAATGAAGTTAGCCAATCCCCCCAAAAAACAAATGCAGAATGTATTCTCTGATGTAAGGAGGCTGATTTTTTGTTTGTTTGTTTGTTTAACTGAAGGATTTTGGGCTCGTGAAGTAGGCCAAATGATCGGACTAGAACACCCCCTCATACCAGTTCAACATCAGTATGTTGTTACATCGAGTATACCTGAAGTGAAAGCTTTGAAACGAGAACTCCCTGTGCTCCGTGATCTGGAAGGATCCTACTACCTCCGACAGGAAAGGGACGGGCTTCTGTTTGGTCCATATGAAAGTCAGGAGAAAATGAAGGTCCAGGACTCTTGGGTCACCAGTGGAGTCCCTCCAGGTGAGTTCAGCAAATGAAAATGAGGGCAGGTCTGATACATACAGTTCATTCTCTTCATAGCTGGGGTCAGTTGTGAAATAAGACATGCCATAGTACTGCACCATCAGATACCTGGGACATTGGAGGTGACATTGGAGGAGTTTGAGGTGTCTGTTCTTTTATCCTTTTGAACAATCAGCAGGAAGTGAGAAAAGAGAGAATATGCAGTTGGTGGTGGAAAAGCTAAAGAAACCTGCTTGAGCTGCTTTGAAAGGCTCCAGGTGAATTTTTACCTACCCACCCCAACTTCCTGCCTCTTTTCCTTTTTCCTTCATTTGCTACCCACTTGGTTTAGTTTCAAGATTTGAAGAGAGCTGCTATTGTGCTTTGACAATTGGATACATGGCAGGAATCAGAAATAGGCTATCCATCCTACAAAGAAAGAAGGCCTCGGAGTCTCTAACCCTGTAGAGCAAGCAGCAGAGGCTGGTACTGCAAAGTGAGGCCCCTACCATGCAACATACTGGACATGAAAAAGGTTTTAGCCTTCAGGCTAACACAGAGGTGCTATAGCCTCTCTTTTAAGTTTTTCAAAGGAGAAGTGTCAGGATTTGTGGTGTGTGTGTGTGTGTGTGTGTGTGTGTGTGTGTAATATTTTTACAGAGGCAATTGAAGAACTGGGTCACCAAAAGAGGTACCTCTGGTTTTAATCTATAAAGAGAGCTAACATATCATTGTGGGTACTGAAATATTACAAGGAACATAAGCAAATAGAGGAAATTGTGCTTTCTAGAATTATGCTTTGATAAGCAACTTGGGATAGAGAATGAATTCTTCCCACTTTTTCCTCAAGGAATAGGCCCACATAACAGAAAATGATTAGTAAAACACCTTGCACAGGAGCTGGGCCAGCTTACTTCACAGGGATTTCGTTTTGCTGAATGGACTCTGCACATTTGGGTCTGGGGAGAATGGTTCCCCGGCGCCCCTACCCCATTAGTCTCCCTCTCAGGCTTCACCATGCCAGCAGCCTGTCCTCCAAATAAACATTGAATAATTACTTAAATAATTCCAGTTGGAAGGAGAGCCTGATTGTTAGCTACCCTTGAGCACTAGGGCCCATGTGTCCTAGACCAACCCTGGTGGCCTGCAGGCCTTCGTGAGAATGCCCGTGTGCAGTCCCTGGGGGGAGCAAGAAGCTGGCTGGATACTGTGCAGAAAATCACCAGAATGGGCAGAGGAATTCTTTTGGAACTTGATCTGTGGCCCTTGTTTCCATAACAGTGACTGTTAGGACAAGAAGGTGACTGTCCTCCAAGACTCTGCCTTTTTTCAGAGAACTCCAGCCACATGGATGCATATGGGAGCAGGATGGAGGACAGAGGTCTCCTGCAGAAAGGAAAGTTAAAAGGAGTCCAAAATCCATTATGCTAGATTCTGGAGCACCATTTCACTTTCCCAGTGTCCTGGCAGGAATTTGTAAATTCCCATTTGCCCTCCCTGGGGGGATGAACAGGCTCTCAAGGTTAATTGAAGGATAAAGATCTCTCCTGACAAACCAAATTATTGTTGTTGGGGATTGGATTCAATCCATATTGGAAACTTAATATGCATAACTTTAGAAATTGATTAATTCAAAAGGTGATTTTTTTTTTAATTTGAAGAACAGTAGCATTATTGTTCTCACTAATATCATGGTTATCCATCTGTGGATAGGGATAGTGAATGTCAAGTTTAGATTCACAAAAAAAAAAAAAAAAGAAGAAGAAAAGGAAGTACCTTCCAAAGAGGCCATCTGAAAGGTAGGCTGTTTCAGAGACTCAGGGCACTTTAGAGCACTTGGCAGTGTGGCTATGGCATCCTGACCACAGTGGCGTGCATTTTCAGGCTTTGGAAAGGAACTCTTTGAGTCTGATCTAGACCGAATCATGGAACATGTTGAAGCTGCGATGGAAATGGTTCCAGTCTTGAAAACGGCCGACATCATCAATGTTGTCAACGGTCCTATTACCTATTCTCCTGACATTCTTCCCATGGTGGGGCCCCATCAAGGGGTCCGAAACTACTGGGTGGCTATAGGCTTTGGGTGAGTAGTTCCATGTAATTTGATATTTACTACAGAATCACTTATTTTAGATAAGTCTGGTTCCATCATTTGGGGCCAAAAAAAAAGAAAACTGCAGGAGGGGTGGGGGGATTATTTTCTCCTTTTCATGAACAAGAAATAAAAATACTTTAGTTTTAAAGCACTGCTTTTTTAATGTAATGGTTTAATCACTTGTTTTAAAGATGAGCATACACAAAGGCCATAATTTCCTGAAGCTTTCTCTTTGTGTCTTTCCTGCCATTTCCATTATTTCTGTCTCTTTTCATGCTGTTATCTCCAGATAGGTCAATTTGCCCTAATTTTACAAGGATGTTTTCATAACACATTGTGACAAAGATAATTCAAAATATCAAATGTAAAATGTATGATGCATTTTCACCATAATTTGTGTTTGTTCAACACGATTTGATTCTCTATATTCCTCGGGTTGCTTCCTATTTATGATTCCATTGCCTCTTTGATGTTTCATTTCTAATATTTGTCCCATTAATTTGGTGACTATTGATGTCAAATCCACTTTACTATCATATCACAGCTTCTAATATTCTATTTTTCTTCCCCGTTTTATTTGTCCATTTACTCAACTAATGTTTAATGATTGCCAGCTCTTTGCGGGGTCCTACTGCTATGCTGCCCAGAGAAGTGTACATTGTTGCCTTTTCATTCTCCTTGAGAAATGGCCTTATAAATCTTGAGGCATTCATTTTTCAAAATTTTCCAAAATTGGTATCTTGTGATGGGGAAGTTAGTTAGCATTTCCAGTCTTGGCTGCAGTTTCCCCATATTCTTAAGACTCGTGGTTTTGTGAATTTACTATACTTTGGGGACTGGGGTCCTCGCATCTTAAGTCTACTCATGTAGCTCCTTTCCTGGGTTCTCTCCCCATGACTCCTGGCCCAATTTCTCAGAAGCTTCTCTTGACTTAATCCCAGGTAAAGCCACAGTGATGGCCTCAGTTAGATAAGAGTCTGTGTGTGACACTGCAAATGGCCTATGTAAAACCGTGGTCCCTCCATTCTGATATCCCCAAAACTCTATTTGGCCACAGTCATGTTCTAGGTTTTAAAGCACCTTCTTATGAAATAGAAAACAGAACCACTCTCTAGTTCCAGAATATAGGGACCAGTGCTCCTTTCTACCTCTTCCTCACAGGTGACTTAAGTAAGTGCCTCCAAGATAATGGCCCAAGTTCCTTGTATGAAGTCACTGCCTAAGGGGGTTCAGAACTAAATTGAGTCCTTGAAGAGATCATTGAGGCAAAGATTTTTCCCACAAAATTTCCTCCCACTCAGGAGGATCACAGCTCCAGAGGGCATTTGAGGCACCAACCACATCTGCCTCTTGGCCCCCTTGCTTACCCTCATCCCTGCTTTCTTAAAGGAAGCATTTTTTTTTTTTTTTTGCTAAGAGTTATGAAATATTTTCCAGGTGCACTCTCTTAAAACTATGGGAAAAAAACTAGCTCTCAAGTCAGGCACATCTTATTTGGAGCCTAAACACACATTTCTTCATTTTTAAGGCAAAAATGGATGGCATAATGATTATGGTATTTATATATTCTGATAGCACAGAGCATTGCAAACTTGAGGCCTGTGAAATATTTGGACATGTTTTATCATTTGAAAATAACATGCATTAGTAACAGGAGTGTCTATTTCTGTATTTGAAAGATATGGCATAATCCATGCTGGTGGGGTAGGGAAATATCTGAGTGACTGGATTCTGCATGGAGAACCTCCTTTTGACCTGATAGAATTGGACCCCAATCGCTATGGCAAATGGACAACAACACAGTACACTGAAGCCAAGGCCAGAGAATCATATGGATTCAACAACATTGGTAAAGTACAAGTTCACCATTGTCTATAAAGGGTTAACAGAACTGACTTGTAGCACCTCTGACTTTAGATGCTCTTTATTCTGTTTGATGACATGGGGGTAGTCCTGGACTAAGACACAACAAAGAATATAGATGAATGTACATATCTAATGTGTGGCACGCAATCCTGATTTTAAATTTTAAGCACATTTTTATTTTGCCTTTCATGTTATTTTCTGTCACTGTGACAAAATCCCTAAGAAAAATCACTTATAAGGAGGAGAAGTTTACTTTGGTTCATTGTTTCAGAGGTTTCAGTTCATGGTTGCTTGATCCGATTGCTTTGGGGCCTGTGGTGAGACAGTACACGTGGTGGAAGTGGATGGCAGAGGACACCTGTTTTGCCTCCTGGTTTCCAGAAAGCAAATAGTGCAGGAGGAAGAGGCTGGGAATCCATCTGCCCTTTGAGGACACACTCCCAGTGACCTAACTTCTTCCACAGGTCCTACTTCCTAAAGGTTCCACCACTTCCCAACAGTTCCATCAGGAGGGGACTAAGCCTTTAACACATGAGTCTTCAGGGGGACATTCAAGTTCCAAACCATAACTCCCTTGAGGATCAATATAAACGAGAGCTTTGTATTTAACATAAAGGTGTGTGTGTGTATGAGAGAGAGAGAGAGAGAGAGAGAGAGAGAGAGAGAGACCAACTAACCTGGCTGGCGACCTATGCTGGGTTTCCAAAAGCTGGCTGCACCAATAACTTAAGAAAACTGTGAAGAAAACATACAAGCACACAGAAATAAATACCTTTTCTAAATCCAGGACGGCTCTCTACTTTAGGGGTCCATTGAAAAGAGAGAGAGCATGCCTGGAACTCTTTTTTTTTTTTTTTAAGGGGGAGGCTCTTTGAAACAATATTCCATCCAAGTAAGGCAGAGGGGTAATGTTACAAGGGGCAGCCCACTCCCATTGAGTAAGGCCCCTTCCATTGCCTCGCTCTCCTGCTGAGAGGAGATGGGGATCCACCTGCTTTCACGCTCAGCAGAAACCAGTCTCCACATTTCCACTGCTCAAAACTAGGGGGCACTCAGCTCCTACATGGCAGCTCCCAGTACTGTGTGCGCGCGCGTATGTTTATGAGTGTGCACACAAGCTCTTCTGGGTTTTAAGTCCTATATTTCCATTTTCTGAATATCTTCAACGTATTCTATCATTTTTATTATAAGCTATTTTAAGTATCAATTTCCCTTTTTCAGTTGGTTATCCTAAAGAAGAACGCTTTGCTGGGAGGCCAACTCAGCGAGTCAGTGGTCTCTATAAAACCCTGGAGTCTAAGTGTTCTATGGGGTTCCATGCGGGCTGGGAGCAGCCACACTGGTTCTACAAACCAGGCCAGGACAATCAGTACAGGTAGGTGAATGACAGCTTGTCTGTGGTCTGACCAAGGCATAACTACAGAGGTGGAGTGAGAAACAGCAGTGAAGTACTGATTCCCCCTTATCCCAATCACTGTACCCCATTCCAATGAGCCCTTCCTACTTAATTATTTTCTGCCAGTGAAGGTATTAATCTAGCTCATATGACATTGGCCCACATCTAGGGCCATATATCTCTGAGAGTCCTGTAACCAGACCTCACAAAACCTTGTCCACTTGGCATTTACCAGAAGCTCAGAGCAACCTTCATTACCCCTGTAATGAACATGGCTTTGGTTGGCCCATAAAGGTTTGCCAAGTGGCTTGGAATGCTTTGTTAAATCACACAGAATATAACCTCAAAAAGAAAAAGACCTGCGGTTTTGGATTTTCTATTCATCACAAAATAGCTCAAAGCACCAGCTCTCTAGTGTGTGTGCACTGAACCATGCAAATTATATACACAGTTGATAAATTAGGGAAAAAAATACAATTTGCTTAGCATTTCAGGTTAAGCTAAAAAAAAAAGCATGCCACTAAAACAGATCTCTAAACTCAGGTGAAGTGTTATATGCCATGTTGTTCTTGGGATTAATAGCAATTATGTATATATTTTTTCTCATGAGAACCCATAAACCTTGGGAAAACAAATTGCAAGTCTCGAAGTTAAGTTACCTTTGTTTTTGAGCTGTTATTTTGCTTATTTATACAGGTTTTGATGTCTTTTTTTAAGACCAGGATCTAAATGGTGCAAAGCATAGTGGAGGGCTGCTAGCTCCTGATGAATGAATTTGGGCTCCATAGGCAGCCAATTCAGATTATTTGGTGACCAAATACTGGTTTGCTTTTTCCTAAATTACTCAAATAAATACCAGCTCTATTCTTGACTTTGTGAGGTTTGGATCTGACCTAAGTTTCTTTTACTCTTTTAATTATTAAACTACTGAAAATTCATTTTGCAAACTTAGCTTTTTGCTCTGGAGTTAAAAAACCATGTTAGAGGTCCACCTCATAAAATAGAAAGGACTTTCACAAGTCAGGAGGGAGACCTTTGTTCCAGGCCCAGTTCTATCATTAATGAATGCAAAGGTCTTAGAAGTCAGTTTGTGCCTTTCCTCTGAAAGATGAAGATGTTGGACCAGACCCTTGCTTTTTCCAGGAGTGAACTAACAGCATGGGCACTGCCTGGGAGCCTATTAGAATGTAGACCATGGGGCCCCACCAGGGGTTATAGCATCAGAATCTGGATTTTAACAAGTGCAAGTGATTGTTTTTGCATTAATATTTGAGAAGCACTGGACTAGAAAGTCTCACCCCCATCCCAATATTCTGATTTAATTAGGCCCAACCACTGGTGTTATTACAAAGCTCCTCAGGCATGCTGTAATGTGCAACCAGGGTTCAAAATCCCTAGGCTGATTGACCTCTACACTCTCTTCCAAAGCTGAAAAACCATGAGTTCTGTCTTGTTTTCTAGTTAATATTTCATTCATTATAAAATGAGCCAAAGGAGCTGTGAGCAGTGGCACATGCTTATAATCCCAGCAACTTGGGAGACTGAGGCAAGAGTATTGAAAGTTTAAGGTCAGCTTCAGCCATTTAGTGAGATCCAGTCTCAAAAACAAGAAGGGGGTGTGACTGAGTGGTAGAGTGTCTCTGATCAATCTCCAGTACCAAAAACAAAACAAAACCTAAAGAAAACCCCAGACCAAAAATTGAACAAAGGGATCAATAAGTAACTTTAACAGGTCAGATTCTAACACTTACATATGAGTTGCAGAATAGAATTTTAGTTTGAATCTCTTCCTTAATCCCACACCTCACATCACCCCCCAATAGGCTTTAAAATTTTTTAAAATTTGTTTTAATTAGCTATACATGACAGTAGAATGCATTTATATACTTTGATATATCATACATAGATGGGATATAATTTCTCATTTTTCTGAGTGTACATGTTGTAGAATCATATTGGTCATGCAGTCTCATATATACATAAAGTAATAATGTCTGTTTCATTCTACTATCTTTCCTATCCCCACATCCCCTCCCCTGCCCTCCCTTCACTTCCCTCTACCTAATCCAAGGTAATGCTATTCTTCTCTAATGCCCCTGCCCACCTCCTCCTTATTGTGAATTAGCATCCGCATATTAAAGAAAACATTTGGCATTTGTTTTTTTGGGGGGGGATTGGCTTATTTCACTTAACATGATATTTTCCAACACCACCCATTTACTGGCAAATGCCATAATTTCATTCTTCTTTAAAGCTGAGTAATACTCTATTGAATGTGTATACCACGTTTTCTTTATCCGTTAATCTATTGAAGGACACCTAGGTTGGTTCCATAGTTTAGCTATTGTGAATTGAGCTGCTATAAACATTGATGTGGCTGCATTACTATAGTATGCTGATTTTAAGACCTTTAGGTATAATCCAAGGAATGGGACAGCTGGGTCAAATGGTGGTTCTATTCCAAGTTTTCTGAGGAATCTCCATACTGTTTTCCATAGTGGTTGTACCAGTTCGTAGTCTCACCAGCAATGTATGAGTGTACCTTTTCCCCCACATCCTCACCAACATTTATTGTTATTTGTATTCTTGCTGATTGCCATTCTGACAGGAGTGAGATGAAATCTTAGTGTAGTTTTGATTTGCATTTCTCTGATTGCTAGAGATGCTGAACGCTTTTTCATATACGTGTTGATCTATTCTATTTCTTCTTCAGTGAAGGGTCTATTCAGTTCTTTAGCTCATTTATTGATTGGGTTGTTGGTTTTTTGGGGGTTAAGTTTTTTGAATTCTTCATATATATCCTAGAGATTAATGCTTTACTGAAGGTGCATGTGGTAAATATTTTCTCCCAATCTGTAGGCTCTCTCCTCACATTATTGGTTATTTCCTTTGCTGAGAAGAAGCTTTTTAATTTGAATCTATCCCATCCAATAAGCATTTTTAGCTGGGTAAAGTTTATTAAAATATTCTGTAATTTTTGGACAATGGATAACAGTTGTTTTATAATACTAAATACTGTGTTTCAGGCCAAGTTTTCGCCGAACAAACTGGTTTGAGCCTGTGGGCTGTGAATATAAACAGGTTATGCAAAGAGTAGGGGTGATTGACCTATCACCATTTGGCAAGTTTAACATCAAAGGCCAAGACTCCATTAGATTGTTGGACCATCTCTTTGCAAATGTCATTCCAAAGGTAAATAGACAAGGTCCAGGATTCTGACCCATTTAATTCTCTGTCCCCTCTTTTGTTTCCTCCCCAAAGTCAAAATCCAATACGTTCTTTGAGCTCCCTAATATCTGTATGAACACTAGAACTCTTCAACTCATCAAGAATATAAGAACTAATTTTCAAATTTAAAATTTTGTTGTGTGAATTATCATCCACGGACCTAATGGCTTTGCTTAATTATGTCATTTAGAACTTAAAATTGACTTCAATTAGATGAAGTGTTATTTTATGGAAAATAGCTTTAAGTGATTGTTTGTTGAGAACTGTAAATTAATCTTGGGTTTGGATAGTTCATACAATTGAAATAAATGATAAGAGTAGGAGGATTTTCATTATCAACGCCCATATTTTTTATTTACAAGTGGACTAAAAGAAGGCATAAGTTTTTTTATTTAATTCATCCTAATCCTAAATAAATTTAATTTTGTGTGTGTGTGTGTGTGTAGGTGGGTTTTACAAATATAAGTCACATGTTAACACCGAAAGGTCGAGTGTATGCTGAGTTGACTGTTTCTCACCAGTCTCTGGGGGAGTTTCTGTTAATAACTGGTTCTGGATCAGAACTTCATGATCTTAGGTAAGTGTGGGTCTGGTAAGAAAATGTACCTATTATTTCTTGACTCACTCTTGAGAAAAACTAGTGAGTTTTTCTTTTACTAGTACTTGAAGTACAACTTAATTTTTCTTAAACCTGATCATTTTGAATTTTGTTGGAAGATCTTTGAAGGGAAGTTCCCTCTCCCCCTCCAAAGAATCTATCCAGCAAGTTTACTGCTTTTAATAATATTAACTCCCATTCATTAGGCATTATCAATGTGCCAGAACCCCTTCAGACATTACCTCAATTAATTCTCTCAAAATTTTTTTAAGTATATTTTCTTGCCATTTTCAGGTGAGGAAGCTGAGCAAAAAGTAATTTGCTCAAGCCAATCCTTTTTTGTCTGATGATCACATTTGATCCACTTCAGTGAACTGCCTCCCTGAGTTCTTCTCTACCTTTGTGATGCTTTGTGCTTTCTGGCCCACAGCTAAAATTGTTGACCTGACAAATCAAGCTTTTGCATAAATTTTTGGTCAACTACAAAGTCTGTGGTCTTTAATGTAATATTGCAAAAATACTTGGAATATTGTTATTTAATAAATGTCTTATTCTGGCAGATTTTTCACCTTAGTCGGAAAAGGATGTAAATTATATACTCTAGTGTAAGATGTATTTGTACCACCTTTGTAGCTTAGCTCTGCCTAAATCCAGATGAACACTTTATAATAGACTTGCATAGCTCCAGGTACTGCCTAATAAATTATAAATCAATCCTATAGTTGGGTTCTAATAACTCATCAAGACTTAGAAATTGAAACCAGAGTTTTTATCTTTTCCTCATGATTGTCAGAGCAATTATGTGTCTGGTGGCAGGCATATTATTAACCTTTTGCAGCACAAGTATGTCTCCTGTGTACAGGTATTAGATTAAATTTGGGTTCAAATTAATTTTTGAAGACTGAATCATTAGCTGAAATGCAACAGAGCTGTCACCGTTTAAAAGAACTGAGTGGTAGAACTCATCTAAACTGAATACTCCTTCTGTACTGTAAAAAATTACCCCCAAATTTGTAAGTGGGTGATTTAAAGAGAATCACTTAATATCTCAGGGGCTCAGTTTTCTCAACTTTAAAAAAAATCAGGTAATTGTATACAATGACCCTCTGAGGGACTTTTCAGACATGTCTTCATGAGACATGTCTTCAAGCATGTTTTTAGAGAAATAATATGAGCAAAATACATTGTTCAAGCATTATTTAGCATAATCTTCATGACTCAAATGCAGATGGATTGAAGAAGCAGCTGTCAAAGGTGGATATGATGTTGAAATTAAAAACATAACTGATGAGCTTGGAGTCCTTGGAGTTGCAGGGCCACGTGCAAGGAAGGTTCTTCAGAAACTGACTCCTGAAGATCTTAGTGATGATGCTTTCAAATTTCTCCAAACCAAGACCCTAAAGGTTTCCAACATTCCTGTTACTGCCATTAGGATATCTTATACTGGTAAGATTTGGAGAATGACTTAAAGTAAGTCTCGAAATTTAAAAGAAGATGCTACCAGAAATGGGTGTGTACATGTATGCACACACACACACACACACACACACACACACACACACACACTTTTATCAGTGTGACTTTGGAGGGAGATTTCTTCAACCCAACTCTGAGACAAGTCTGTCCATTCACTCCTTGTCTTTAGGGTGGATCCATAGATTTCCAACTGTTCCTCCCATTTGAAAGGGTAGATAAGAAAGCTGGAAAAGATGGTCATGGGAACAGTTGGAATATCCAGGCCGGCAGACTCTATCTGGGAACAAATGGTCTGCCAGAGATGGAATCTCCCTAGAGACCGTTCTGAATGTGTCGATCTTTGTATTAGAGCATCGTCAATGATCCAGCTGTCCTTCCAGACTGTTCTCTAGGAACCCTGTACCAACATCTAGCCTTGCACATGGCAGATATTTGATGCAGAACAATCTTCAGCTTCCCAGTGGGGCTCTGGGCTCATTTCTAGCTTCCTCTAGACCTCCTTGTCCCTTCAGTGAAGGAAGACTTTGTGCCCAAGCATTCCCTGAATCACATATTACTCCTGTGCTAGTGGTGCCCTGTAAGAGCACATCACCATCAGCCTCGATGATGGGGAATAAGGAGAATGCACGATACAAAAGGTACAACTCTTCCCTGGGCTTCTGTTCAACTTTTCCCACCCTTCTTCCACCAGACCTTGGCAAAAGTGGTGAACAAATGGAAAATACAGGACTGGGTTGGATTCCTTCCTTCTTCCTTTCCTTCCTTCATTCCTTTCTTCCTTTTGTCTACCGTTCTATGAATGAAATACCAAGTGGGGAAGAAATAAGATGCAAAGGGAGTCAGACTGTGGCTCTCCCATAGTAAAGATAATTGAAATCATTCTCAGTTGATGGTACTTTTAAGCCTATGATTCTTGGCAAGGAGTTGGGGTGTCTAAACCTTGAGCCCCTTATCCTGATAAAAATACCATGCTAATTATTCACCAAACATTATTGTCCCCAAAATAGTCAAGCCCCATTCTGAAGCTGGGGTCAAGAGTGGAGAATAAGTTCTGTCTGATGGTCTTTGTGGATCATGAGAAGAGGCGCCCTGCATCCTGTGTCCATGTGGAGTCAGAATTGCACACAAAGGCACCTGTAACCCCTCAGGCTCCTCTGCAGAGGGGTCTTATGGCAACTTTTGTGAACTGCTCTTTTAAAAACTAACGATGTCTCTGTTGCACGAGTGGAATTTCTCTGGCTTGTGTGTGTATTAGCTAATGCACGTTAGACCTAGTGGTCACTGTTCTTATCATGTTGTGGCCCCTGCGGGTTTATTTCAGGTGAGCTGGGTTGGGAGCTGTACCACAGACAAGAAGATTCTGCAGCACTTTATGATGCTATCATGAACGCGGGCCAGGAGGAGGGGATCGACAATTTTGGAACCTATGCCATGAATGCCTTAAGACTGGAGAAAGCCTTCAGAGCCTGGGGGTCCGAGGTTTGAAATGCTAGAATCTTATTACAAGTTTATGTTTATTGTGTCTGATGTTTGTGTGAGGGCTAGTTCTAACTGCATTAACTTTCATTCTTGCTTTAAGAGAAATGACTTATTCTTAAGACAACTTTATTTGATTAGAGGAAAAGGGTTTGATAGTTGAAAGTTCAGTGGAACTCTGACATGATGCTTATTCTGCCTTAATTCCTCCTTCCTGGCAGAGAGCCCTAGATACCTATCTCTGACTATGGGGAGCAGACCTACCCCTCAATATTTGAGCATCACCTTTTAACTTCTCTCCTCCTCCTTCTCTGTGTTGTGACCCATTCTCATTTTCTTCTTATCTTGCACTTTTTGGTGACGAAACTTTCTTTGTCTCTGAGGGGCAGGGTGATGGTCCAGCATGTGCTGGTAATGGTGCGGGGAACTAAGATCTTCTATTTGTCAAGTGCAATTTCCCAGCATTTTCACATGCATGATTTTATTTCCCATCTTAATGCTCCAGGAGGTTATTATCATTACTCCTATTTTACATGCATTCACACTAGTTTCAGTGAACCATTTGGTCCAGAGTATACAATAAGTGGCCTAACTGGGGTTCAAACTATTGTCTCTGGAATGGCAGTCTACCTCTGTAACCTTGATTTTTAAAGATTTGCTGTTTGATTCCTTGGGAGACATTGTGGTTTTAGACCTGAGAGGTGAGATAAGGGACAGAGGTAAAGGTAAACTTCAGAACAGGGACTTTTGGATTTAAACTGATCCTCTTACCACCTACTAGCTATGGGATTAACCCATCAGAACCTCTGTTTTATTATAAAGCGGAATATTTATCCTTTAGAATTGTCATAGATATTATATATGGTCTACAAATGTCCCAGCACAAAATAAAATTCATTTAGTCTCAAATTTAATCCAAAAGCACAGGGACCCTTGGACAGATTCTATGGGCGAAAGCAAGTGGGCCTGGAGTTGGAGTGACAGCCTACTGGAAGGCTAAAAGAGTTTGGGCGCTTGGGCAAGTTCTACATGAAAGACAATCTATTTGGGGACTCTTAACCTACAACTGGGCTGGAGATGAGGCTGGCTGCCAGGAGAGAAAAAGAGGACCACTCTGTCCCTGTGTTCCCAAGCAAAGAAGCAGAAGCAGCATCCCTATGGCAGCTAAACATTTCTCTGTCCTTTTCCCTCTTGCTTCCCACCCCAGAACCCTCCATCTCAAGGCTCCCAAGTTTCCCAGCAGTGCCAGAGCGCCCTCTAGTGTTGTGACAGCAATAATCTTTCTCTGCTGTTTTTATTTTTTTCTCTAAGAAATTGCTCAACTTTGAGCAGATAAGAAATAGTTTAGCTCAAACTGATTAAGAAATATGATTAAAAAAATATGTTACCTGAGACAAACATAATAATTTGTTTTATGTAAATTCTATGTTGTCTTTAAAAAAGTTTGACTCCTTTTAAAGGATTTAGACTAGTTCTCTCACAGTCAAGAGAACAACAAAGCAAACAAACAAAACCATTAACTTTGGTTCTATTACCAACTAATTGGCTTTAGCTCTGAGTTGGTGTATAATGATCCAGCCACATTGAGGAGACTGAGATTCAACTGCATTTTTTTTCCTTTTTTCTTTCCTGAACTCTGTGGCAGCCATTTTCTCCCATCTGCTTTTCCCTCTTCTTACCCGGTTTCTTGGCTAATTGCAAGAGAAGTAAATCACTTTGTATTTTTTCAAAACCTACTTATGCAAAATTATTACCAAAAAGACTTGTGAAAGTCTTGTTTATGGAAGGAATATCATGTGTTATCCTTCATGTATTTATTTAAATAAAAGAGCTATGGAAACCAACTGTTTTTGTTTCTATATTTGCTATATTCAAATGACAGTATTTGCTGAAAGGCTATATTTGAATTTTGGATTTGAAAAAACAACAACTGTTTGAGAGCTCAGTCCATAATTTGCCTTTCTCAGAAACTCTATTCAAAAATCAAAAAAAGTATTCTCTCTCCTTAAAGAATAATATACGAAAGTCATACTGAAATGATTTGTACTCACCTAAGATCTGAAATGTGTGTTCCCCTCTTAGATGAACTGTGATACAAATCCCCTGGAGGCTGGACTGGAATATTTTGTCAAGTTAAACAAGGTATTTATATTCCAAATTATGCTTAAAGTCAATTTTAAAAATTTGATGTGGTTTTGTGACAGAGCCATTCTTTAAAACTTAACCAGGTATAATTATGGGGGGAAATGAGTTGAACATAAATACTAAGCATTGCTCAAAAACTGCATATTAATCATTTGTTGAAATCTGCTGTTTTCAAAGTATTGACGTGTACTTGTAGATTTAAGATAATAGGCTCCATCATCTTTGAGGGACAAATTCAAATTCTAAGAAAAAATTAGTGAAGATAAGATGATTATCAGTTGGATTTCAGCAGGCAGTCTTGTAGAAACTGCACCATCACGTTGTACATGTTTCAGTAACTCCTGGTGACCTGCGAAGTTGCACGTTAACTAATCAAACATACTGCATCAGTGACTCTCCCTGGATGCTTATGAAGCAGCCTCACCTCCACAGATCTTCCCAAGTGCTTATAAAGCATCTTTGTATGTCTCTGCAGCATCTGAATCTAAGCAAAAGACACATTTCAAATGTGTGATGCATAAAATGGATATTTACTGAAAAGCCAATTCAGGCCCAAAGATTCATAACTGATATTAACAACTCCAAAGAGAACCATGCAGTGGTTCTCAAATGTGGTCCAGGGACCAATAGCATCAACACTACCTGGAAGTTATTAGAAATGCAAATTCTCAGGTCCAACCATCAATCTACTCCCAGAATCTCTGGGAGTCAGGACAACAAAGTATGTTTTAACGAGCTGGACAGGGGATTCTGACACACCTAGGATTTGAGATGCACTACCTTACATAATTATAGTGGAAAAGCATATCATGAGGCCAGTTTATAATAACCTAGCTCAACTATGTTAAGTCCTGCAAATATAACTGGTTTACCCCACTGAGCAGTGTCTAGGAGTTATTATAAAAGAACTTAATGGAACATGCTGCTGTTGGTCATATTGAGGGATAGGGACAGCAGCTGCTGCTGATTGGGGTAACTGTTAGGATTCCCCAAATAAGCTGTTCTGTCCTTGGTGCTTATAAACAAAGGCTGGTTTCCAGTCCCATGGAATATGTGAACACGCTGTATACACAAATCAGGCTAAGGAAACTTTTTAAAGCTCCTGTAGCAGTTCCCAAATTCTGAGATCAAATATTAACATAAAACATGTATATTTATAGTATTTGATTTTAGGGGAAAAAACCCAAAAATCTCCTAAAGGGTTTTAAAGGGATTATCTTTGTGTACATTTTTTTCCATGTCTTTTATTTTTATGATGTACCATCTGCCTCTAGACCAGCGAAAGCAGGTGCTTAGAATTTGGGCAGATCCTAGCAGCAGATTGCTCCTTCTGATAACAGAAGTCTTAGTTTGGCTGTTTAAAATATGGATAAAAATGCCTGACTCTTGAAAGCACTAAAGTTCTGCTGTTGGTCACCAATAAGTAGGTAGAAAATGGATTCTTTTACTTCAGTGTTTGGATATTATTGTTTGGGGATAAGGCCTAGATAAATGATCTTTTCATTGAGTTGTTAAAACAGCCTCTATGATTATTAGCAAGTGTAGACTGTGTATTTATTAGCTCTTTTAAACTAATCAAATAACCAAAGCTCATCTCCAAAGAAAGCTGTTTAAGAGATACTAATTTTGTTTGAGGGCATGTTTTTATGATTTCTGAATTGTTGGTTCTCAGTCAGGTGTTACAGAGTTAATTCTTAGAGATTTTATTGTGTAAAGGTCCACATAGCCCAAGGCCTGGTCCTAACTGAACCGGTCTTTTGCAGTTATGTTGGTTCAGGTGGTTAGTTGGTATCAGTCTAATTATAGTGATGCATACTAATTTCTAAGCCAGGTGAATAGATTGGATCAATTTTGTTTAGATCCTATTTGGTGGTTTTACAACTTCCTCATGGCTTTGTGGCAACCTCTAATGTGAAACAGGTTCCTTAAAAGCCTTTTAACATTTCAAACTAAGATATGTAACTTGATAACTTGAGTCTCATGCCTAAAAACCAAAATATTACCCAGACATTACTGTACAGAAAGATAGTCATTTAAAACCCCTTTGAAAAGCTTCATGTAACTTAAAAAAATTTTTATTGTAGTTGTGTATGGACAGAATGCCTTTATTTTATTTGTTTATTTTTATGTGGTGCTGAGGATCAAACCCAAGCATTCGGTCACTGAGCTACAGCCCCAGCCCTGGGAGGCTTCATAAAACTTTTTAAAGAATAACCTACTTTGAGTTCATATTGCTTTGGAAAATTGATGCTATATGAAAAGAGAAGCTGAAGCTGGTACAGAGGGATATTTATTATATTTGATACTAAAACAAAACAAAACAACCCCCTGGGAATTTTATAATTGTTTGAAGTCAATTCTTTCCTTCCTTTCCCTTCAAAGCAAAGAGAATTCTCTGCTTGATTCTAAAGTAGTCACAAAACAATTAAGTCATAATGTGATGAAAAGATATAGAGAGGCAGACTGTCAAAGCCACAAGGGTCTCTGGAGACCACCCCTCCTCAATTGAGGGCCGGGAAAATGAGGGACAGAAGGGTGAAGTGACCTGGGGAAGGCCGTCTCTCTAGCCCAGGTTGAATGCAGTTCTCTGACTCCAGTGTGAAGCTCTCACCCACCGCTTTGCCCAGCAAGCTCCTTTTTCCATAATGGGCTAAAGGAACTTGACAGAGTGTCCAGGGATTTCTTTTTCTAGTAATGCATATTACATAGAATGTGCATGGATACCTCTTATAAATTGATGCCTCCCACTGTCATGGTTTTGTTATAACTTGTGTGTGTGTGTGTGTGTGTGTGTGTGTGTGTGTGTGTGTGTGTATCTTATGGTTGGATCAGCATAGCTGCTTTGCTCATTTTAAGAAGGAAAATGACTGGGTGAGGCAATGGGCCATCAATCAGTTGGTCTAAAATAGTCATTACTATCCTGAAGAAATTTTAGAAGTTACTTGTGAATTGTGTTCTTATCAAAGAAAATAGGAAAAAGAAAACTGGAATAGTGAATTCCATTACAAAGGAAGGTGGTAAAGTGGGGTGGGTGCATGACTCTAATCCCAGCTACATGGGAATGTGAGGCAGGAGCATCACAAGTTTGAGGCCAGCCTCCACAACTTAGTGAGACCGTCTTGAAATAAAAACAAAAAGGGCTGGGAATGTAGCTCAGTGGTAGAGCACGTCTGGGTTCAATCCCAGCACCTCAAAAACAAACAAGAAAGATAATGGGACAGCTCCGGCTTCCTGGCCCCCGGCCCTGGCATTGGTTTATGGGAAGTAGAGACACATTTGGACACACAGTTCATTTAGTAAACCCCTACTAATACTGTTTATTAAACAAGTGCTGAGCCACAGGTCTAAAAGCTAAAGATATATTTCTGATGGCACTCAGATCTCATGAGGTTTGAAGATACAGCATTTCAGGAAGTAAAGCTGCAGGACAAGTTCTTAACCCTGATATTGTCATTTTGCACCAGGTCCTAGTACACAGCCGTCTTGTGGACGTGAGCTATAGGGCCCAGAGAGTGAGCATTGCAAAACGGCAGTACAGGTAAAAAATAATTGACTAGGTACTTTTTAAAGTCTCCTAACTAAACCTCTGTACTGAAAAAACTCTTACCATTGTTCTCAATGGTATCTTGATTGGTTCCAAGAGAAGTTAATTTCGGGAAAATCAGTGGCACTTGGTTTTAGTTGGTTGGGGAAGAAATGCACTCATCAAGAGCAAGAGGAAAATCAGCTGCCTTAAGATGGAGTCATAGCTATTCTTGGAATTTTCCTCTTGGAATTCCTGAATCTTTGTTCATTTCTGGAGAACCCCCAGCAAGATTCATAGAGAATTAAGTACCAAATGTAATTAAGCAGATCAGAAGAAAACTATTTGTTTCTTCCTGCTCCTCTTCCTCTATTCCTGTCTTAAGCTTCTAATTACTAGAAGCAGAATAAAATGTGATAAATACAGACTATGAATTAGAAGATAATGTTGATTCTAGAAAATACAGGATCTCTCTTTGAGCAAATGTTATTTAAAGCATAACTACTCGGTAAGCAGAAACAAAAACAAACAAAACCCAAAAAGAGGTGTATAGCACTTACGATCAGGTTGACTATATCCTAAGTATTCAATAAATATTAGCTATTATTAAAACATCAAAGTGGAAAGAAACCAATGCTCACAGGCAGCAAGTCAGAAAGGAATTCCTAATATGCTATAGCAGTCACAGAATCCAGCCCTTAGGGGAATTTTAGGTAAATGTTAATAGGAATCAAAGAGACACACAAAAAAATGTTCTTTGACATTCAGTCTTGGCTGGACATTGAAATCGTCTGACATGTGATTCTTTTAAATAATATGTTGCTTTTTAAAAAAAATCTTAAGGCCCCTATACCCCAGATGGATTAAAAAAGGGATTCAGCCATCAATTTTTGCTTTTAATTCCCCAGAGGATTCCAGATAATATTAAGAATGACTGTTTTAGGAGCTGGGGTTGTGGCTCAGTGGTAGAACCCTTGCCTACCATGTGTGAGGCACTAGGTTCAATTATTAGCACCATATATAAACTAACAAAATAAAGGTCCACTGACAACTAAAAAATATCTAAAAATTATTTTAAAAGAATGACTATTTTAGACCAACTGACTGAACATCGCTATCCTGAAAAAATTTTAGAAATTACTTGATGCTCTACTCTAGTGATTCTTAAAGTATGGTCCACAGACCAGCAGTCAATGCTCCCTCAGCAGAACATTGACCTGCCCTAAGCCATCAGATCAACTCAGCACATAGGGGTTTTTTAAAACATATTTCTTTAAAAATTTTTTTAGTTGTAGATGAACACAATACCTTTTTTTTTTTAAGAGAGAGAGAGAGAGAGAGAGAGAGAGAGAGAGAGAGAGAATTTTTTTTCTTAATATTTATTTTTTGGTTTTTGGCGGACACAACATCTTTATTTTATTTTTATGTGGTGCTGAGGATCGAACCCAGGGCCGCGCGCATGCCAGGCGAGCGCACTACCACTTGAGCCACATCCCCAGCCCACAATACCTTTATTTTATTTATTTATTTTTATGTGGTGCTGAGGATTGAACCCAGTGTCTCACATGTACTAGGCAAGTGCTCTACCACTGAGCTACAACCCCAGCCCCTGCACATGGGTCTTCAAGTCCTACCGGTGACTTTTTTTTTTTTTTTAAACAATGAAAATCAAGAATCAGTGTCTCGGTGTTTTAAAAATTTTATACCAGCTATGGTCTTGAGGATAGACAGGCAAGCAGAAAGACAGATATACTGATAAGTGCATGTGTTGTAGAATCTGCAGTGGATCAGAAGTAAGTTAGCAGATTTGTAACCCATTCTGGTTAAGCTACAGGTTGATGATATTGGGTCCTGCATCTTTGGTGTTTCTTTTAGAACTGGGAAGTGAATTTTTTTTTTCTTTTTTGATGCTGGAGATCAAACCCAGGGCCTCCTGATTGCTAGGCAAATGCTCCACCACTAAGCTAAACCCAAGTCCTGAATTTTTTAGTCACCAAATCCTAGCTGCGTGGCCTGGGAAAGCCACTTAACTTCATTTTGCACTTGAAAGTTCTAATCTGTAAAATGAAGATTCCTTTTTTGCAAGTCTAAAATTCTACAAAATGCCACTGAGCATAGTAATTGAAGACATTGGTGTTACATTATCTTATGAATCATCTAACTGTGTCCTTCTCATTAAGCCATCCTTATTCTCTTACCCATTTTCATTGCTTAATGATAGGGGAAGGGAAGAGAAGGGGTTGCCTAGGCTGAAGTATAGTTTATCATTTCTGAACACCTGCCAGAGTGTATTGAACTCATAGCTGTTGAATCATTATCCTCCTATGTATACAGTTTCTGTTATGAAACATTATTTTGCGACTATCCTAAAGCTTAAGTGTGCTATAAAATATGGAAATCCAAGAAAAGGCAGGTCGTAGAATAAATTTAATAGATTGCTTGTATTTTATTTTTATTATTTTTAATTTAACAGCATAATTGAACATGCAATAATTTGACATATTTAAAGTAAACAATTTGTAATGTTTAAAATATACACATGTCGATGAAACCATCACCACAATGGAAGATAGTGAATATATCTCTTGTCCCCAGCAGGTTGCTCATGGCCCTTAGTAATCCCTACCTTCCAATCCTCCCCACAGTCCCGCCTTCTCCAGGAAAGCATTTATGTGCCTTCTATCACTATCAATATTCTGTAACTTCTAGAATAAATGCAAAATCTAACTAAATGGAATCATACAATGCATACTCTTTTTTTGCATATGGATTCTTTTCACTCAGTGTAATTAGTTAGATTCATCCTTGTCATTAGATATATCATAGTTCATTGATTTTTATAGTAGTAAGTAGTATCCCATTTTATGGATATATCACAGGGTTTTTTAAAAGTTTTTTTTAAATATATTTTTAGTTGTAGATGGACACCATATCTTTATTTATTTATTTATTTTTATGTTATGCTGAGGCTCAAACCCAGTGCCTCACATGTGCGAGGCAAGTGCTCTACCACTGAGCTACAGCTCCAGCCCTCACAGTTTGCTTTAACACTCATTTGTTGATGGACATTTAGGTCATTTCTAGTTTAGGCTATTACAAACATAGCTGCTGTAAACATTTGTGTATAAGAATGTGTTGCTTTCTTACCCTGGATAAATAGTGAGGATTGGAATGGCTGGGTTAAATAGCAAATATATGTTAACATCTTTATATTAACATCTTTATGTTAACTTTTTAAAAAACTGTGTTAAACATGTAAGGTAGTGTACCATTTTATATTTCCACCAGTATAATGTACAAGTTCCAGTTCCTCTATATTCTTGTCAAAAGTTTGTCATGGCCAACCTTTTTAACAACAGCTATTCTAAGAGATGTGCAATTTCATCATGGTGAATTTGCTTCTTAATAACTAATGATGTTGGGCTGAGGATGCTGCTTATCGGAAGTGCACTTGCTTGGCATGTTCGAAGCCCTGGCTTCTATCCCCAGCACCACAAAAAAAGAAAAAGAAAACATTAGTGATGTGCCTGTCCACTATTCTTAGCTGTTCTTTTGTGAAGTGTCTGGTCAAATTTCCACCCATTTTTAATTGGATTTGAGTTTTTAAAAGTATGTATTCTAGGAATAAGTCATTTAGCAGGTCTGTGCTTTGCAAATATTTTTTCTAGTCTATGTTTTGCTTTTTCATTTGTCTAATAATGTCTTTCAAAGATCAGAAGTTTTTGATCTTTTTTTATTTAAGTCCTTATCTGTTTGATCTTTTATGGATCATATTTTTGGTTTATATCAATAAATCTTTGCTAACCAAAAGTTACAAAAATGTTCTCCTCTATTTTCTTCTAGAAGTTATTTTTTTGTCTAAGCTGTAAAAACGTTATTTAATTTTTAAAAAATTTAAATGTTTTTCTTAGTGCATCATATCCACAATATATTATCCACCTATCATCATCATATCCACATATCATTATCCACAATACTGGGGTTCTTCTAGAAGTTTTACATCTTGCTTTTTACATTTAGGTCTTGTTTTCTTCTCAAAGATTGACCGTCTTTCCTACTTTTCACACTAAGGTCTAAAGTCCATTTTTAGTTAATTTTTGTCACTGGTCTGACTCATGGATTGAAGTTAATTTTTTGCACTTGGCTCTCCACTTGTTTCCAGTGCTATTTGTTGAGAAGCCCCCATGCTGTGTTCTTCATTGCCTTTTCCCTTTTGTGAAACATCATGAGTGGTGGGTCCTTTCCTGGACTCTGTTGTGTTCTGTTGACCTGTCTATCTTGGTGCCCATATCTTGGATTACTCTGGCATAAATAAGATTGTGATAACCTTGAAACTTTGTTCTTCTTTTAAAAAAATGTTTTGGCTATTCTAGGTGGTCTTTTGGATTTTCCAGAAATTTTAGAATTAGCTTGTCAATGAATTAAAAATAAATATTTTGGGATTTTTGAATGGAATTGCATCGTATTCATAGGTCAGTTCAAGTTTTGAACACACACAAAATTCATCTTTTTTTTTAGGTCTTATTTAATTTCTCTTACAAGTGCTTCATAGTTTTCAGTATACAAGTCTTGCACAACTTATTTCTGTAGATTTATCATTGTCTCATATTTTGATACTGTATAAATACTATTTTAAATTTCAATTTTCAGTTCTTTATTGCTAATATATAAAATACAGTTGGTTTTGTATATCAGTCTTATATTTTGCAACCTTACTAAATCCACTTAGTTTTTCTAATAACTTCTCTGTAAATTCCATTGGCTTTTCTACATGGCTAATCATGTGTAACAATAAAGCCTTCTTTGTCTTTTCTAATCTGAATATCTTTTTTTTTCTTTCTTGCCTTCTTGTGTTACCAATACAAAAAGGCATTAATAAACAAACAAACAAATAAAATAAATAAAAAGAAAAGAAAAAAAATATTTAAGACTGATTGAGGGCCTGGGGTTGTGGCTCAGTGGTAGAGCACTTGTGTGAGGCCCCGGGTTTGATTCTCAGCACCACATCTAAATAAATAAATAAATAGAAGTCCATTAACAACTAATAAAAATGCTTTAGAAAAAAATTATTTAATCTTCAACAAGGTTGAATAGAAGTGGTGATAGCAAATATTGCCCCTGAATCTGGGTGAGAAGCATTCAGTCTTTGATTATTAGATATGATGTTAGTTAATAGGTTTTTATAGATGCTCTTTGTTAGTTGGGGACATTTCCTTCTATTCTTAGTGCTTTTTTAAAATCAGGAATAGATACTGGATTTTAGCAAATACTATTTTTTTCTTTTACATCTATTTAGACCATCATATTCTGATTTACTTTGTTGTAGAGTGAACTATAATAATATTCTAATGTTAAGCCTTTTGCTTTGGGGTTAGAATTAAGTTGGAAATCATATATCATCTTTTTCTATGTTGAATTTTATTAGACAATTTTTAAAAGAAAATATACAGATATGTTCCTATAGATCTCAGAGCTTCCAATTATATTATTTACTTTTCTTCTTTCTTTTGAATAGTGTGAGCTTTTTGAGTACAGGTGCTAGCAATACATGTGTTCTGTCATTTTATGTCCAATACCTAGCTCAGAGCCAGCACATGGCAGATGCCCATTAAATATTTTGTTGTTGCAATCAGTGTTGAGAGGTGATGCTATGGAAGCACTGGAGCCTCATCAGAAGGGGTGTCTCATCTGCCAGGCTAAAGGATTTGTCCTGGAGACATTGAGCAGGGATTGAAGAATTGTAAGGAGAGACAGTGGTGATGGGAAACAGGTTGAAAGTCAGTTACCTTGTGACCCTATGTGCATATATGATTACACAACCGGTGTTACTCTACATCATGTACAACCAGAAAAAGGAGAAGTTATACTCCACTTATGGATGAGGTGTCAAGATGCCTTCTACTGTCATGTATAACTAATTAGAACAACAACAAGAAAGGAAGTTAGTCTGGTGACTAGGAGATCATTTTCCCAATTATTGAAGGAGACTAGTAGAGAGATGGCGAAAGCTTCAACTAAAACAGTGGCCACAGAGTGGAGAATAAAAGTGTGTGTGTGACATTTAGAAGGTAGCATGGACACCACCTGCATCTGATGTGAAAGGTGCAAAGAAAGATATAATACACTGTTAGAGACCTGGAAATGCAGAAGGAGTATACTTTAAATCATCTCTAAATTACTGAAAATACCTGTTATGCTTCCGGTATGTTGTGTTCCCCAAAGAGTTAAACATTAAAGACTTATGGATTAATCAGTCTCCAATAAAACCATGCTCAGAGGTGGGGCTTTGAGGAAGTGATTGGATCTTGAGGGCTTTAAACATCAGTGGATCAATCCATAGAAAGAATTTATAATTTGGGGACATTATCGGGACGTGGTAGAAACTGTAAGAGGTGGGACCTAGTTGAAGGGAGTGAGTCCTTGGGGACTATATCTTGTCCCTGACCTCTCTCTCCCTCAATCTGATTCCCACCTGCCATGAGGTGAGCATCTTTCTTCCAACACTCCCTTCTGTTATGATATTAAGCCTCATTTCAGACTTAAAGCAAAAGACCTGACAACTGTGACCTGAAACTTCTGAAACCACAATCTTTCTGAGCCACAGTCTTTCTTCCTTTAAGTTGTTTTTCTCAGGCATTTTGTCACGGTGATGAAAACTGAATAACACAGTGCCTAATAAAATGCAATTTAAATACTATGTAAATAGGTGTTAGGCTCTGTTGTTTAGGAAATAATGACAAGAAAAAAAGTGCACATTTTCAGTATAGATGTAGTTTTTTCCTTGAATATTTTTGATCTGTTGTTAATTGAATTCACAGATGTAGAACCCAGGGATATAAAAGGCCCACTGCCTTGTGAACACTCTTATGTGGTAATTGTTGCTGAAGCAGTTAAACAGAAAAGTACACCCGATAAAGCCACAGGTCTACCTAACAGTTTTCCTTTGAAACATTAGATTCAAACACTGAAATATAAATGTTTTCTGTAAAACTAAATCTAGTAAAACTCATAGAACATGTGTAATGGGGGCTGCTATAGTTTTGAAAATCTTAGCTGGGTTTGAATGCTCATTACCTTTTTATTGACCTGGCTTAGGCATATTTTAAATATTTCCCCCAAGTTTCTATTTCATCTCCTCCTTTCTTACAGTCAATAGGGTTCATTTTCTAGTTTTATTAAAGACTTTTTAAAGAAGGAACTCTTACCCGTCTAGTAATTTTGGTTATAGCGATACTAGATGAGTAGTTTCTTTCAGACTCTAAGGGCAAAGAATGAGAACACTGTATATGTGGGAGTGTTCACTTTTCAGCCAATAATAACAGTCTTTAGTCACAAAAATTAATGGAAATTGTGGTCCTTGTGAACTTACTTGGAACGTTAAGAAGCTCTGCTTAGTGGGAGAGGAACCATGAGTACAGAAGTCTGACTTTGAGGTTTGGTGCTAATTCACTTTGTCACCTCAGGCAAGAACATTCCCTTTGCTCTTCTTTCATGTTCTTTTTTTTTTATGTTTTTTTTTTATTGTTGGTCGTTCAAAACATTACATAGTTCTTAATACATCATATTTCACAGTTTGATTCAAGTGGGTTATACTCTTTCATGTTCTTATATGCAAAACAAGATTGAACTATATTTTTCTGCTTTTAAAAAGACTTCTGGGACTCTAATTCTGTGAATATGAAAGGAATAATGCTGTAATTTGTCTTGATGGGTGGGGGTAAGTCAGTCATTTCCTCAGATGAATGAACCCAGCATCCGGCTTTCTCAATATTCTGAGACACCCAGGTGCACAGAGCACTGAAAGTTCAGGTTCACATACACTGTAGGTGAGTACTGGCCACGCGCTTTACAAAGGGATTCCCACCAGGATTGTTTTAGATAGTGAGCCAAAGCTCCTTTTAAATGAGAAGCTTTTCAGGAAAGTATTGAGGGACAGCAGCAGAAGACTGTCATTGGATTTTTGTCCCCACTCTGCCCCTCACAGTAGCAGTTGGCGACCAGCGGGGTCTTCCTGCAATCCTCTCTACATCTGTAAAACGGGTGTGAGTTGGTGCTGTGCCTTATTTTTAAGGCTTTATGGACACATAGGTGTCTTTAGAACTTTTAATACTTAAATTAAAAGGATTTTGTCCAAAAATTCATTCATAGTAATGGCTTCTTTGAATTTTTCTAAAGGGATTCTAGTCCGTGTACATGGAAAAGAAAAGATCTAAGACTTTGATTTTTATCATCTTTTCCAGGTCTATTACAGGCCACTCCCCTGACTCTTCTTTTACTGCTGCAGCCAAATTTGACTTTATGTGTCTGCAAGTTCTCTATTGCCCTGTGAATCACTGCCTGAAACATATTGATTTAATGTATTCATTTTACACTGGCTTTCAGGTGATATGCGTGCCTTTAATAGGGCTAATAAGAGATGAGTAATTACTTTCCCCTTAAAATCTACTTAATGTTTTCATAGATGTGGATGTTATATTTAGTACATATTTCAGGTGGTTCTTTTAATGGCTCTTATCATTAACTAAAATTAATTAATTAAAAAACATAAGCCAAGACTTCTTTTTAAAGCTGTAGTCTCAAGGACCCAGAAATTTATGCACTTCTCAAAGATGCTAATGGCTATTTATATAGTTAATTTGGCATTGACTCATTACAGAAATGTATTTCTGTTCTTGGGTCATTTTGAAAGCACCAATTTAAATTACAGCATAACCTTCAGACACATTTTCTTCTCATTTATAATTAATAACTATGTAGCAGAGTAAATGTTACAATCTTGAGAGGCAAGCCAAGTCAAACAAGGACGCAAGGCCATCACCCCACTTTAAATCTTCCCAAGTTCAGAGCCCGGGAGTTTGGGGACGGATCATGTCAAGGGACAGGTGCATCCCCTGTCTGTGCTGTAAGCATGTTCGCCTTTCTGCAAGGGTTTTGTTGCTGCTGTCTGTCAGAAGATTGTTTTCATTCATGTCTGAGGACAATATTGCTGACAAGATCACTTCCTAATTCAGGGATATAAACTATAAATGTCAAATTTCATTAGAATTAACCTTCAGGGTGTTGTCAAAGACTTTACACAATATAATGAATGTCATTCAAAACAGGTTCTGGCAACCTAGGAGAAATTTTTTTAAAAATTCTTCATTTAGAATATTTATATCAACTGTGCTTTCCAGTGGTAGACCCCAGATACTGGTGTTTTTAAAAATATGAATAAAATCTGAAGGTGATGATTTATGTTGCCATGTAAATGAAACAGTTTATTCACTTGAAAACTGGGGTTAACCTGCCTATCTTCATGGGGTTCCATGAGGAATAAATGAGGTCACACACATAAAGCCCTCAACCTAGTGTCTGACACATTGCCAAGTGCCTAACTTCTGCGACCCACCACTAAATCATTCAGGGTCATTCCCGGTGAATTTGGGTTGGCATGAAATAATCAGACAGACAGACAGAATACCTTTTACTTTGGGTTCAGCAATGGTTCCTCTGCTCCAGCTCCCACCAGGGAGGCAAGGGAAGATAGACAAAAGAGAAGGAGCAGGTTCTGAAGCTCCTTTTTATTGACAGGAAGACACTGGAGAAAGTTCCACCCTAAGTGAGGCAAGGGGTCAGGTTTCAGGGGTTTAGTCTAGCTACGTGATGTCCTGCTGTCAGCAGATTGACTGACATCTTGGAAGGCCACACCCACTTCAGGTGCTGTGTGGGATCAAAGGCAGAGTGAGCAAAAAGGACACACATGTGCACAGCCCAGCCAGAGCAGCCACGTCAGTCCAGTTCGCTCGTGCACTCAAAATGCTCACAGCTCACACAGCCCATGGCTGGCCCGCAACACCTAACAAATTGTGAATGTTCCTTATTAATAATATTTGTTAACCGAATTTACTACTGTAATTTTCTTCTAAAGAAAGTTTTCTGCTCCTGCCTCCTGTTTCTGTCGTGCAGAGCTGGTACCTGAAGTTCCCACTTAGCCTTTGGAAGAATTGTGAATTTAGTAAAGGTAATTCTGACCCATGTTGTCCCTATCCTGGCACCTGCCCCTATAACTCTCTTCCAGCACCCCAAGGGACCTATTTCTGATGACTTTGGGCATGCCCAGCTGTCCCCAATTCTTCAGAGGTGCAGCAGGCATTGCTGTAGACAAGGATTCCTTCAGTGGCTCAGTGAAGGCCATTCAGAGTAGAGGAAAAGAACAGCACTCGCTGGGCCTCCTGAGGTCTTGGTTGTTAACCAATCTGCTGATGGCTGTCTTTGGCTGAGTTCATCTATTTATTTTAGATCCCAAATTTGCCATCTGTGGATTGTTGTGAAGGTCAAATTATAACATATGTACAAGCATTTTTGGAAAAAGTTTATGCAGAGCATAGTTACTATGAAAACTACTCATCTTTCAAAACTTAACTTGAGCAACTTCCTCTATGAAATTGTTACCGATGGAATACTGTCCCCAGCCCCACTCTCCACCCCAGGTGGAGTTGGTCAGAATCTTCTTTGGCCCCACTGTACATACTTCTGTCACCGTGTCTGTCTTTTTGCATTTTGCCTTCACGTATCAGATGCTCTTTGCTTTAAACTTACAAAAGACTTGTGATGTGCATATTCTTGTAGAACATTCAGAACCACCCATGAATCATGTTCCAAAATTGATATTGCTGATTACTTTCGTCTGTCATGTTCTACTACATTATAAATCATCTCTAATTGACTTTGTTCTCTCATATGTTAAAAATTTGAAGAGATAGAATAATTTCAGGTTGGGCATGTTTTGATGTGGAGGGAAGGGGGTCACATTTCCCCAGGGGCCTCCTGAAGCTACAAGACCTTGTTCTATTAAGCTGTGAATACTCCATGCCTAACAAGTATCTGATACACAGTGGAGGCTTAATGACAGATGAATAATAATTGCAAAAAATTCTGTAACCAGAAACCTTCAAGACCTAAATGAATCCCTAATCATGAAGATTCAGATTCCATGATAGGAGGTGAGGAATGATTCACGATCTACAGGCACACCACAAATCACACTGGATAAAGTGTTGGCCATTTGTATTACTCTAAGTGCTTTTCCACCCAATAAGGCATGAGGTTTTTTTTGTTTTTGTTTTTGTTTTTTACTGTAGTTATTGACTCCTATGTAGACAAAGATTCCAATAAAGCACCCATTATCAGTTTGTATCCATCATAGCAAGTCTCCTTTTAAAAATATAGCCAAAAATATTGTCCACATATAAATTTATCACAATGAATCCTGCATATATATGTGCGTCTATAGGTGTGAAGACATATGTAATGCATTAATAAAAATAACAATAGCAATAATAGAAGGGAGATGAGTAGAGAAGAGCGTGCAGATCTGGGGAGGGGAGAGCAGAGGGAAAGGGAAGGTACCCGGGAATGAGATTGATCAAATTATGTTATGTGCACGTATGCATATAACACCATGAATCCCACTGTTATGCATAATTACAATTCACCAACAAAAGTGCAGAAAAAGCAAAAACTTTAGTCACTATTATAGAGTTCTTTCTGTATTTAGATATGCATATTTTAACTATAGTGAACTTGGTTGGTTATGATTTTGTTACCATGAATTTATTTTACGTATGAATCAAATAAATCACTCTCTTCCTGTATCCCCTCCCCCGTTAATCCTGTCTTCAATAATACAGGCTTCAGGGGCTGGGGCTGGGGCTCAGTGGTAGAGCATTCGCCTAGCACGTTCGAGGCCCTGGGTTCTAGCCTCAGCACCACATATAAATAAATAAGTAAAATAAAGATATTGTGTCCAACTACAACTAAGTAAGTAAATAAATATTTAAAAAATAATAATAATACAGGGCCCAGTATTCTTGAACTTGTTGTGCTTCTGGCTTTACCATTTTCACCCTCTGAGTCACACTGGGGAAAGAGTGAGAATTGGACTTTCATTTTGCATGTCATTTTAACCTTGGCTGATGGGAGCTTCCTTCAGCTTCTTGTGCAGGTCAGCAACTTAAAATTGCAGTATCCATAGAAATCACACTGTGTTGTGGTTTCACCCTTGAAGCTCTGGATCAGCAAAAGAGTGAACTGGAGGCATCAGGCAGATAATGTGCTAGGACTTGTTTTAGCTTTTTCATTACTGTGACTACAGGATCTGACCAGAACAATCGTAGAGGAGGTGAAACAGACCTTTTTTTCAGCTTCTCTGGGAAGTTATGGGGTTTTTATTGCACTCAGTTCTAAGAGCTGTGTAAATCCTAAATATTGGCAGTGGAGGACATCTTTGGCATTAAATATTGTTTTTTTTTTCCTCTTATGGCCAATGAAGAAATTAAAAGTTTGTGGTTGTTTCCTTTCTTTCTCAGTGGTTAGTCTATATATGAGAGCTGTTTTGATATTCTCATTTTTAGTGTAATCTCTAATTCTTACTTGGCAGAGATAAGCTTTGTGTATTAAACATTTTCTTTTTGTTCCATAAGAGATGCTTGTTTGGGCTCATTATGTAGAAGACTTACTAATGTCCCACTTGGAGGTCGACCCGCCCGCCCTCCTGGGCACTCTCCTTGCTCATAGCCTCTGACCAGTTTATCTCACTTATCAAGGGTCCCCTGGCATTCTGGTTGGGTAGAATAGTGTCCCCACTGAGGAGTCATTGTCGTAAGGTAGATTACTTATAATGGGAAAAGTCTTCAAATTTGCCTGATTTCACTTTTTTTCCCCAACACATCAGAATGGATTGAAGGTTATCTCCATAACAATGTCACTCTCATTCAATGGCATTGGATTGGGAATAACCCTGAGTGTGCCCAGGGGAGAGTAATAAGAATAGGAATGTCATCTGTTATGTGTTGCATGGAATATGGCAAAAAGGTTGAAAAGCACAATGTTCAAGAATAAGCTCTTTGGTCAAAACGTCGGTGTGTAACTCATATCCACAGAGAAACTGGCTTGATGTTTCACACATAGTAGGGTTTCGATAAATGTTTCCTGCATGAAGTGGTGAATGCAACCCACCGGTTAAAACATTTCAGGGATCATTATTTTGAAGTGTGTATGTAGGGGTGCAGATACAACATTTTAGCTTCACATTTCAAAAAAGCATGTTTCCTTCCTGTAAAAACATCCAGTAGGTAGAAATTGAGTTGCACACTGATAGCCGTAACACTGTCCAGACCCATTAGATACAAGGGCCACTTTCATAACCCACCATTGCAGTATAATGCCTTATGTTTTCCTGCCTACGTGGTTCTGGTAAAATTGTCATCACGGTTAGTACCCTTAAGTTTAACATAGTCTGAAGGGATAGGTGGCTGATACTATTGTTTGAGGACTAAGAAATCTTTGTCTAGATGTTTGATCCAATCTTTTTTTTTATTTAATGTGTAATTGGCGAGAAAATAGCAAAGACAAATTTAAATGCTTGCATCTCTAACCTTGTCACAGTGTCTGAGCATTCATTCATCATCATTATCTTGGATTCCTACAGCCAGCAGACTTCATAGGAAAGCAAGCACTGAAACAGATTAAAGCCAAGGGGCTGAAACGAAGACTGGTCTGCCTCACCTTGGCAACGGATGATGTGGATCCAGAGGGAAATGAAAGCATCTGGTACCACGGCAAGGTGAGCGTCGTCCACAGCAGAAGTGCTCTTTGTTCCTGTTCATTTGTAGAGGTCTTGCTAATTTATTTATTTATTGGAAGGATGACACGCTTTTGATTTCTGAGCTGACATTCAAGAAACAGAAAGCAATTAACTGAAAGGAAAATGAAACGCTGCTCATTTTTGAAAGCATGAGATTCTATACACTCTGTTTTAGAAAAGAAAAAAACAAAAAAAAACCCCAAGAACTTCTAATATGTTGGACAATGAGGAAGGTCTGAGTCAGGGGGCAAAATCATCTATTTGTAAACCATGTTCTTGTCTATGAGTGCAGAAGATGGATTTTATAAAGACTTTGGCATTTTGATTTAGCTTCTCAGGGATCCTGCAGAAGGGGGTGATTAGTATAGTAGCAGAAAAACAATTCCAAGTGAAAACATCTATGAAATTGGGGGTTGGGCCTTAGAAAGTTAAGTGGAAAAAAAAAAGAGCTAAGTGAAGAGTGGCAACCATTTGGTTCTTCAGGAAGAGTAAACTTACTGTCTTTCCACTTTGGAATGTGCGTGTTGTTGTTTGTATTCTGCAAAAACAGGGTTAGTCAGGTAACTTATCCGTGGAACTGAATTTCCTCCACTTTCTATGGTCGCTTGTAAAACACAGTTTGTTTCGACATGTGCGTGTGTTTTGACTGGTGTTAGCAGTCAGGTCTAAACCATGTGGAGGACACAGAGCCTCAAGTCTCATGCAGGAAGCTGCTCCATATTGAGCAGGGGCAGCTTGGTCAATAATGGAGACTCTGAGATCCTGTGCCTGTTTTTTTTTTCCTCATTCTTTGCAGCATACTTGATATTTGTTGTCATTTTCTCCATATCTTCAGTGACAAGTTGATAGAGGTGGTATCAAATCATAGCCTTGGCCAGGTGCAACAGTACATGCCTGTAATCCCAGAAGCTCAGGAGGTTGAGGCAGGAGAATCGTGAGTTCAAAGCCAGCCTCAGCAACTTAGTGAGGCCCTAAACAACTCAGCAAGACCCTGTCTCTAAATAAAATAAAAACTAGGGCTTGGGATGTAGCTTAGTGGTTGAATGCTCCTGAGTTTAATCCCCAATATCCAAAAAAAAAAAAAAAAATCATAGCCTTTGGCTTACTAAAGAAATGGCAATGTGTGCTAAGCCATGGGTCATTTGTCATACATGTTACCATGTTACATCTACTGAGCTCTTATGATATGCCATGTATTTTTCATGTACTCTCTCATTTATATTTACAATATCCCTGTCAGATACATACATATATATGATTGTCTCTGTTTTAAAGATGAGGCTTTGGGACTCACAGAGGTTAAACAACTTTCTTGAGGTCACACAGCTAGTAATGGATGGAGCTGATTTCCCACCCTGCCTTGGGCCTTGAATTTCTGTTCTTTCTTCTAAGGCATGCTGAATACTCTGGTGTGCTCTACTTTCTGTCTCTTCTGATGTCTCCTGGAGTCTCTTTAGACCTTATTTACACACCCACAGTTTTTGTAGATGCAGCAAGCAGGTGGATGTTTAGACACTGCGAAGCTGACAGACTTTTCTTAGATCTCACGCTTCTTTAACTTCCTACACACTTAACAAGCTGAACTTCACTTTCTTCTTATGTTGGGCTGAGTTTTCTTTTCTGTTTTAATTGTTTCTACTCTCCTCATTATTTCCCTTTCCTCTTTGTGTTCTAAATCTCTGTTGTAGCCTCTAAAATATATTTTTCTCTCCAATCTCAAATTTGCCCACAATTCACATGATTTCTACTGATCACCAGCTCTGCTATTAGCCATGGGGTTGGCCTGACCCTGAACTGGCCTCTGGGCCTCAGTTTTCTCACCTATAACTTGAAGCCACTGGATGAGATAACATCTCAGGTTCTTACCACCCCTGCTGAATTCTCCCCACCCGTCTTCCCTTTGTTTGACATTTTTTGCTCATTTCTGCCCACCTTTCTCCGTACTTCCTGATGTAGCCTGCTCTGATCCTCACCGGCATTCTGCGGTACTCTCCACCGGATGATAGTGAGATGGCGCTGGGATTCTCTATCTGCAACCCCACCCCAACCCCAACTAACCCCGAGTTTTAGCCATATTAAATATAAGGATACCCAAATTGAAGTTAAAAAAATAAAAATCCCAAACTCCATTTAGAATTTTTATTTCCTTTGCCAAGCATATACACTGAGTTTACATGCTACATCTTTTGTCTTTCTTACCACATACCATCTACTTAGAGAGCTGATGACCTAATAATAGGATTATATCTCAACTTTCATGCCTGTGTGCTCTTTGATAATTTGTAGAGTCATCATTTTATCACACAGATAGCCCCCCCTTATCTTCTTTTTCAAAGGCCTTCCTTTTTTCAAAACATGTATTTCATTTTTAGCTGACGCATGGTAATTATACATATTTATGGGGTAGAGTATGACATTTCAGTACATGTGTACACTGTATAGTGATCAGATCAGGGTAGGAACATTTAAAATCCTATTACCTATTGTTAGATATTCAATTAATTGTCGTCAATCATAGTTATCCTACCATGCTATTGAATAGTAGAGATCATTCTTTCAATCAAAGGCCTTTCTTTGATCCTCTTTGTATGAGATATTTTTTGCTTTTTATTTCCTGACTTTGTTCAGACTTATGTTGCTTTTGGTATTTGGTATTTTCTTCAAATTTATTTTTTATTAGTCTTAATCAGTTATATATGACAGCAGAAAGCTTTTCAATTTATTGTACACAAATGGAGCACAACTTTTCATTTCTCTGATTGTACACGATGTAGTTGCACCATATGTGCAATCATACATGTACTAGGGTAACGATGTTCATCTCATTCCACCATCTTTCCTACCCCATGCCCCATCCCCTTCCCTCCCTTTCCTTGGCCCAAAGTTCCTCCATTCTTCCCCCTACACACTCATTATGGGTCAGCATCCACTTATTAGAGAGAACATTCGGACTTTGGGTTTTTGGGATTGGTTTACTTCATTTAGCATAATATTCTCCATTTACCTGAAAATGCCACAATTTTATTCTCTTTTAATGCTAAGTGATATTCCCTTGTGTATATATATATCACAGTTTCTTTATCCATTTATCTATTAAAGGGCATCTAGGTTGCTTCCACAGTTTAGCTATTGTGAATTGTGCCAATATAAACATTGAAGTGGCTGCGATGCCATAGTATGCTGTTTTTAAGTCCTTTGGGTATAGACTGAGGAGTGGGATATCTGGGTCAAATGGTGGTTCCACTTCAAGTTTTCTAAGGAATCTCCCTACTACTTTTCCAGGTTGGTTGCAACAATTTTCAGTCCCACCAGCAATGTATGATTGTGCCTTTTCCCCCACATCCTCACCAATGGTATTTTATTCTTGCAGATATTTCCAGTGTTGAAGACAGGGTACACGTTTGTTGGCTTATTCAACAAATTTTTATTAGTTATGTACTATGTGCCAGCAACATTCCAGGCACAGCAACAAGCAAAACAGACAAAAATCTCTGTCCTCTAGAGCTTACATTCCAGGGAGAAAGAGGAAGACAATGAGCAAAATTAAAAAAATATATATATGGCATGACAGATGTTGGTGAGTGCCCTGGGTAAAAGTAAAGTCAGCTTGGAGACCAGCCTGGGCAATTTAGTGGCTCTGAGTCTCAAAATAGCACATGAAAAGGGCTGGGGATGTAATTCAGTGATAGAGCAGTATCTTTGAACCCCTGGGTCTAATCCCCAATAATACACATACTCACACACAAGCTGAGCTTGGAGGAAGTTTTGAAGAGTTCAGTGTCTCTCAGTCTCTCTAAGTACCAGGGATTGAACCCAGGGGTGCTTCAACACTGAGCCACATCCTCAGCCCTTTTTAATATTTTATTTAGAGACAGGGTCTCACTGAGTTGCCTAGGGCCTTAAGTTGCCAAGGTGATTTTGAACTTGTGATCTTCCTGCACCACTAAGATTAGGTTTCTCTTCTTTTTGTTCATTCCCCCTCCCTGCTCTCCCTGCTCCTCCTCCTCCTCCTTCTTTCTCCTCCTCTTTCTCTTCCTACTCTTCTTCCTCCTCCTCCTCTTCTTCATAAACAAACACACGGATAATGAAACAATGCATCATCCAACTTAAACTATATTACCTCCTTAAAGCCAAACACCATATTATCTTCTCTAAGACAGAAACTTGAAAATATCCTGGGCTACTAATCCTTGTATTAGAGAGAAATGAAAGTAAATCAAGCAGAAAATAAAGCATATTTAAAAAATAGCACTCACAAAATAAATATTCCATTTTCTTAGGTTACTATGCAGAAATGACCACAAGGCAATCACTACAGGGAGATTAGGAGACATAAGGGCTAAAGAGAGTCTCTGAAGAGTGATTGTGAACTTTTGACCCAATCAAGGAACTGTACTGAGTGACTTGCTCAGGTCTCTTCCTGTTTTTTAAGTTGCCTAAGCAAACCATGTTAACTCTCCCAGTTCGAAATATAAATCTCTATTTTACAGCTAGGAAGTGAAACCCTTGTTGCCAACATAGTCTTTCAAAAAGCAGTGATTCACCTGGGTGTGGTGATTCACACCTGTAATCCCAGCAACTCAGGAGGCTGAGGCAGGAGGATCATCAAGTTCAAGGCCAGCCTCAGCATCTAAGCAAGGCCCTATGCAACTTAGATCATTTCAAAGTTGAAAAAAAAAAGTGGGGGTGGAGGGTAGAGGTGGCTGGGGATATAGCTCAGCAGTAAAAAGCCCTTGGGTTCAATCCCCAGTAATGGGGGCACGGGATGGGAAGCATAGATTCAAACCCTAACTGCCCTGACCCAAATTTCTGCCTTAAATTAGTTAACTATGACCCAAAGGAGGAATGCAATTTAAAGAATGTGCCTTTGGCCAGCATCAACCAGTTTTCAACATAATAAATTCAGAAATCATATGGAGGGCTTCTGATTTGGGGCTTCAAAGAGAGAATTAAAAACTGGGACTACAGAGATAAAGGTACACTTCAAGTTCTAAAATGTGCTAAGATCTAAAAGACTAGATATGCTACAGTAGGACTGTTGATTGTAGTGAGCTCCTGGCCGAGGCAGCGGAATTATCAGCGGCTAACGCATGCCCAGGTTCTGGCCAATAGCCATGAGCAGTCCGTAGCGCTGGACAGTTGGACCATAAGGGTGATGTGATGTTATGTGGTCAGGAGAAACCAGTTTGAGCAGGGCCATACATCATATTTTGCTTTTGGTGTCTTCCTTTTACTTTTCTTTCATGTAGGGTTTTGATTTGACAGTTTTTCAATTTATATTTTCTGCTTTTACTTTCATTCTTTCCTTTAGATCTGGTTTCCACTAACCTTCTTATCTTCTCATTAGGCTTGTTATCTAGATTTTTTATTCTTTAATAGCATAATTTCTTATTTAGTATTGCTCCTTGGTTTGCCATTCCTAGTCACCTAATTCAGCCTCTTTATTTTGATATTTTACTTCATTGCTCATTTCCAACTCCACATCTTTCTTCATCCTGGAAGGGTTTATCCTACACCTCTGCAACTTAATTCCACCCCCTTTCAAAGTATAAATATCTTTCCTTCCATGGTTTCCTGGTTATATTTTCTTGTACCTTCATGTTAATTCCCTAATTAACCTGTAAGCTCTTGAGGGTAGGTACCAGGATCCTACATATTCCTTCAGTGCCTTAAAAATATTTTGTGCTAACATGTTAAAATTGCCACTTACTTAAATGCCTTACAATTGACGAGAATTGTTAAATAATATATATGCATATGAATATACACACACCGGATATATTCTCCTATATAGAAGGTTGATTTCATATTGACTTCGGATAGATTAATAAGTAGCTTAATTAGTGCTGTTTTCGAAAGCCATTTTTAAAATTCTAACAGGGTGGTTAACTAAGTTTGCATTTGGATTTTTAGATTTCTTCCCCTTTCTACTACAATACTAGTTTAATGATAAGAAAATTTTCTTTTGAAGCTTAAAATGAAAACATTCCATTCTTCCTCCTTTCAGAACCCTTGGTCTGAAATTGAGCAAAATAATGCTGGATATTAAAAAATTTATGCATTATTACTTTAAAAACGAAAAATTTCAGAGCAATGCAGATGTGTGCTTTGAGAATTATTTTTCATAATTTCTAAATTTTCATTAATCTTCTTTAAAAAAGGTGACTTTCCTATGTCCCTGGTATTATCCCTCAGGCAGCATTTCCACACAGTGAATGGACTATAGTTTAGGTTATTTCATATGGATATGGGGGCACAAAGCTGTGACTGAGATGCTAAGCACTACTGGGTCTTGTTTTTCAGGTGGTTGGCAACACAACATCTGGAAGCTACAGTTACAGCATCCAGAAGAGTCTAGCTTTTGCTTACGTCCCCATAGAGCTAAGTGAAGTGGGACAAGAAGTGGAAGTTGAACTATTGGGCAAAAATTACCCAGCAGTCATCATACAAGAACCCTTGGTATTAACAGAACCAGCCAGAAACCGGCTTCAGAAAAAAATATAGAAAGGACAAAACTTGAAAAAGACCTTTACCAGCCAGTTGAGTTATAGTTGCTGAATGACTACACTTGACATTATCATAATTAGTTCCCAGGGGAACAGAGGAAACCAAGAATTCATGTCAAAACCATCAACATCTAGATTTAGAATCCTAACAAAACTTTCTCTTGTTTTCTAAGTAAGATAGAATAATGAATTCGTGATTTACATTGTCATTTCAAATGGAAAAACTTGAAATAGATGCTTTTTATTACCTCATATTTTTTATGAAATCCAATTAGTAAAAAAAGATGTTTGTTAATATACAATTATCATTATAACTGAATTAAAGAACTTTATATAATTTTAGAAACAGAGTATATGGTTGATAACTGAAAACATTAATAAATTATCTTTTACATAAAAATAAACACAGTGCTATTGATGGATTTATTTCATTGATAATTTTTTCCTCAGGTGAATAAATGATAGTTTTAATTTTTCATAATATATCTATGATGAAAACACTAAAATTTAATATCAATATATCACTAACATTTTTACTCACTTCCCCGAAATATTTATTATTTTCTTAATGGCTTCTCTGAAAGCAGCTTTATAAGACATTATTATTGTCCTTTCAAAGGTTGTTTCAGAAGATTAATTGCAAAAAAGAACAGAATCTTTCAAAGGAAGCAGTACTTGTAAACCTTCAGAAATGAAGCTGAAATCTAAATAGATTGTGCCAGTACAAACACTGTTTGAATACTGAATACCTCTCTTTGAGAAAGAATTAATGCAAGTTGACATCACTTGGTGCCATTCTGAATATCTTTTCACAAAGCATTTGACAATGCAGGTCAAACAAAAGCTTAAGAACTGACAGGATTGCCCTTAGCCACTATGTATAGCAAGAAAAAAAAAATCCATTTAGAAATAATTCTTTGATATACTTCTTAAAATTATTTAGTTGACTGAATAAATCAAAAAGGTTTTCTTTTGTAAAAGGTGGTTTATCATTTATAATTCATTTATACACACATATTTGTTATGCATTTATTGAACTTTTCCTAGGTACTAAAGAAAGCTGAATATGAAGAGTGATAAATTTCTGTAATTAGAATAAATTCTAAAATTCCAAACTTTCAAGTTTTAAAAAGATGCCAAATTTACATATTACATGTTTTATAATAGAAATTGTGTATTAGAACTCTTCCATCTACCATTCATTTCTTTTTGGTATATACTCAAGATAAAGGGGAAATACCCCTGGTTACAAACATTTCCTAATTATCAGGAATTTTACCCAGCCTCTCTAATCCAGTTCCATGTTAGGCACTGTTGAAAGACCATTAAATTGGGAGGACCACTTCTCATTCTCTGCCTCTGTAACTCTATGACCTAAGGCGAGTTACTTCCCATCTCTAGGTTCCTTCCATGAAATATGTCTAAACTCTTCCAGTGTTTTGGATATTATAATGGTAAGAAGCAGGGCTGGGGATGTGGCTCAAGCGGTAGCGGGCTCGCCTGGCATCGTGCAGCCCGGGGTTCGATCCTCAGCACCACATACAAACAAAAATGTTGTGTCCGCTGAAAACTAAAAAATAAATATTAAAATTCTCTCTCTCTCTCTCTCTCTCTCTCTCTCTCTCTCTCTCTCTCTCTTAAAAAAATAATAATGGTAAGAAGCAATAATGAAACTACACTGAACTCATGCCATATAGTTAATATACCACTAAAACCAACAAATAAAAAGAATAGGACAGATGAATATTAAACTTAAAAAAAACCTTACCCACAGTAGAAGTCTGCTTCCTGGTTTTCTCAAGTTCTCCTGTTCCCTCTTTGGTTGTATGTTGAGTACTATTAGGTTTGGTAGGTCACCCCAGCACCCCTACTTCCACCTGACCAGTGATCCTGATCTGGACACCAGCCAACCCATCACTGACCAAGCAACTTCAATCTAGCTTATCCATGGAGAGATGAGCTAACCAGATTTCTCCCATGGAAATAGGAACTGGGACCCCTCAGAAAAGTAGTACTAAAAGGGAAAACTGCAAAGATACATAGAAAAGGAAGCCATGAATTCTATAGACGATAAGCACTCACCACAAGGGGAGAGGCCCTGAGAGAGAGACGGAGAGGGAAAGATGGGTGTCTCAAGCTCTTCACTCCTGATGGCATGTTGACCAGCTCTTGGGTGAGAACATTGACTCAGAAGAGCCAACTGAAATCACTAGCTTCTGGAAAGTGGACTATACACTGAGAAAGGCCTCCAAGGAATGGGCCCAGAATTAGTGGAAATAAACAATGACAGTTAAGGATTATGAATACAAAGAGCAGACATTGTCGTTCTATGTGACCAGAGTTCTACATATGTTTATTATGTGTTATGAAACAGATGGTAAACTGTGAGGTCTAACACAGTGTTCTCTAAGTTCAACTGTGAGCAGCAAACAACTAACACTCTTGAAAATACTCTAGTGATGTGCAGAAGCTGTGTCTACAGTTCAGGAATGAGATGATGAATGACAGGCACTTCCTTCCCTGGAACCAGGAGAGCTTTTTGGAACTATAAAAGCACAATCTAGTCAAAACATTATCAAAATATTTATGGATGTTGGTTATGGTGCTAATGTTTGCATCCTAATGAATTTGTGTCTTAATCTTTTCTACTCATAAGAAAAGGTGACAGGAAAAAAAAATTTAAGTATGCTGTGTAGAATATTAATTAAATAGAAGGAAGACTAGATTCTGGAGTTTTCTGAGAGAATTCTATGTTTGGATTGGACAAAAGTGAAGATTGATGTTATCAGGAAACAGCAGCTGTGAATGGAAGAAAGTTTCAGCATAGCACCCTTTAAGTCCCCCGAAAAAGCACCAAAAATCAATTATATGCATCTGAGGAATTGGCATACAAAAATTTAAATTATCATCCTACCTTTAGCTCCCTGCCATTAATGAATCTTTAGACTAGTTGGACAGTTTGCAGAAAACTGCATTATGAATGATAAAAGGATAACACATTACTTAATAGTACTTTCTCTAGGAATAGATTTTAGAAGTGTTAGCAGACCATGAAGTATGGATTCAAAGGTCACTGGAGAGAAAGCCACAAGTCCTGCTTTTCCCAGCTCTGCCACCAACCAAGCGCAGTCCATATAACACCTGCTAAAGTCTTTCTTATACTTAAGGTGCTGAATAATTGCATTCCTTATTGAAAGATTCATTATTCTACATGTTTGTTGAGGACTTAGCTCAAGGCCAGGCACTGGAAAAGCAGTGGTGAACAAAACAGATGTTGTGACTTCATGGAGCACGTAGATTAGGGGTCAAGGGCAAGCACTTAACTAGGGGTGGAAAGATGTATACACAATGGTGTCATAAATGCCAAAGGGAAAGAACTTTGAGGAAAGGATAGCATACAGTATCAGAAGATAAAGAGACTATTGGTGATCCAGCTATACCATGGACAGGCAACAGACTCAGCTACACGTATTCATTTTGAAAGCAAGTTTTTAATTGCTGAAATCATTCAAGTTTACTTGAGGCATAATTTGTGTCTTCAATCCCTGTGGAACTAGATATCCTACATTTAAACAGTAGATTGGAAATAAACAATGACAGTTAAGGATTATAAATACAAAGAAGCAGACATTGTCATTCTATGTGACCAGAGTTTCTATGTATGTTTATTATGTGCTATGAAACAGACTATAAACCATGAGGTCTAACACAGTGTTCTCTAAGTACAAATTTTAATCCATACATAAAATATACCACTGATTTTGAATATACTTTTAAAATTCAAATTTCTTTTTAAACTGTTAATTATGTTAAAACTAAAGATATACATTATGAATTTTCTGATGAAGGCATATTAGTGGAAAATTTTCAACCAGAGGTATTTGAAAGAAACTAGAATTGTTCTCAAAGAAACAAAGACATAGTATTGCAATTTCTGGAATTTGTTGTGAAAGGAGATGAATATGAATCTGCCAAATTTATCATCATGTTCAAATAGTTTCCTTAATACTTACATATCTGATGCTCGCATAAAAGAAAATTTGAAATTAAAAGTTTAAAATGGTTTTTCAGTTAGTCATGCACAAAGATAACTGGACAAATATGGCTATCCTGTCTATTAAACATTAAGTTGAATAAGCCTGGTTTTGATAAAATCACTGATGAACTTATAATGCTTAAGGCTAAAAAAACAGAGATGGTGAATTTATTGTTTATAGACAACAGACCAATTTACTAAAGAGATTAATATCTAGGTATAAATATTTTTCCTTTTTCAAGAATATGTTACTTATAATTTAAAAAATATTAATCTCTTGCTTTTTGTACTATAATATTTATTTCATTTCTGTATTTCTCACTTGTTTTATACTGGTATAATTATACATGTAAAATTCAACAGGAGAATTTCTTCACTCTTTGCATTTCTTTCCTGGATGCAATTATTCTTTTACTTTATGGTTGTTACCAAAAGTAATTGTGTCATACAGAAGAAGCAAGATTTAAAAAAAAAAAAAAGATTCTCACTATCCATCCGAGATGACTTCTCAGTCATAGATTTGGCAGCTCATCAAGGTTCAGTGGAAGAGCTGGGGTGGGCAGGATGTCTTTCTCTATGAGGTACTCCACGTGACTAACTTTCAGTGTAGTTCAAATGAACTCACTTAACGTGGAGAACCACTGAAGGGGCTGCCAAGCAGTTAGCAGAACCATACAGGGAGAGGCTTCCAGTAGAAGCTGGAACCTTAGAGACTATTCAGCCATGTTGGCTGAAGTTGCTTCTTAGAGCAGAGAGGGAAAGAAACATGCTGGACTCTTCTTTCCTCCCACCCTCCATCTCTCACCAGTGCCTCTCACTGCCTGAGTCTAGATGCAAGCTAAGTAGGCAAAGTAGCCTGGGATACAGAGATTGTGGGCTATGGTTCCTTGTGTTGTAGAGCAGAGCAGAGGAAGATCATAAAATGAAGTGCACAACAATAGATAGTGGCTCACATACAGTGTTGCTGTGAATGGGATAGGGTCAAGAGGTGCAAATTTGACCACTAGGAGGGAGGGAGGTCATGAGGTGAGCTGACACTTTTACAAGGTCTATCTAAATTATTACTTTAAAAAAGCCTCGTGTAGTACAGCAAGAAATATGCTACCATTTAGGTTCAAATAGGGAAACATACATATTTAATTGTGTATAGATTATTTCTGAAAGAGTACCACTGATATTCTTGGGGAGAGGTTAAAGAGACTTTTCACTGTATGTCTCTTTAAACTGTTTAACTTTAAAAAATGATGTATATTTAACTTTTAAAAAGATTATTATTAAGTTATAACACATATACACATATTGCACTTTCCTATGTAGTAAGAGTAAATTCCTATTCTTTTAAATATAAAATATGACTTTTAACACAGTGTTCACATTGGTTTGAGATAGCTAAGTAAGGTTGGAAAGAACTGGCTTGGAGTTAATGCTTAAGAAATGGGTATATATGTGAAAATTTCAGTACAGAAAAAAATGCAATACAGTTATATGTAATAAATAATGTGTCAACACTAAGTTTTGGTCTATGTGAATGGTAAGGAAAAGAAAGAAGAAAGGAGATAAAATGCCATGCCAATATCCTATTCTTGACCTAGCTGGTGGTTATATGTATCAATTAGTTTCTGAAAATTCAGTGACTTCTGTACACTTTTGTGCATTTATCGCATGGACAAAAATACTGTGCCAAATCTTTCTATAATAATGGAGCTGTGTTCACTTTCTTCTCTCATCTAGCAGATTTTGAGAAGATAGGAGATGATAATCAGATGAGAGGGTAAGAGAAGTTTAATTTGGATTAGCCACAGACTTACAAACTTCATAAAATAGGAGAATTTAGAGTCAGAAGAAATTTTTTTCTCTCTTCCAACATTTTACCTTCTAACACACACACACACACACACACACACACACACACTCACGAACACAGAGAACTAAAACAATAAACTGAAGATGCTGCCTAAAAAGAATTCCCTTTCCAGGGCTGGGGTTGTGGCTCAGTGGTAGAGCGCTCACTTAGCATGCGTGAGGCACTGGGTTCGATCCTCAGCACCACATAAAAATGAAATAAAGGTATTGTGTCCACCTACAATTAAAAATATATATACTAAAAAAGAATTTCCTTTCTATGTGCTTAGAATCTCTATTGTGCTTAATGTACTGATAATAGCTAGTGAATATAATATTGCATGTAAATACCCAAAAAGAAGGGGCAAAGGACCCTCTTCTGAGTTGCCCACCTTACAGGCCTTTAAGTGGGCTGTTCCCTCTACTTAGAAACAAATTCAACACACATCGTTTTCTAAAACTAAATACATCATGAAAATAATTTTGTGAACAAATTTTGGGTCTTCTTGATAATGTTCAAGTGTACCTCCTTTTGGACTGGTCAGGATAGTAACAGGGTAATCAGTAACATCAACCACAACCTACCACTTGAAGTTAGTGCACTTCAGGTTTTCTCTCTGAAGAAAGACCTCTTACCATTCTTATCTCACCAGCTGGGTAGCTTTTCTTCCTATGTGCTAACGGTTAAACGTTTAGAAATAAATTACTTAAAATTGCTTAGTCTTTGTTTGCAACAGTTATCATATTCAAAGGCACTGAAATAAAAACGGTTTGAAAGAAGCGATGAAACACGAGTCTATGACTTTTACATATAGTTTACGGCCAAGAACTAGGGCACAGAACAACCATCAAGAGTCTGGGTATGAAAAACTGTAATTTCTTAGCACAGGGCTGTCGGGCTTTACAAACGTGTCCGTTGAGAAAGGCTGGTTCTTGGCACTCTGCTGTCATAAGGCACTTTAATTTTTTTTAAATGTAAATAGTAGCAGTAGTAGTAGTGGTAGAAGAGGAAAAGGAAGAGGAGAAGGAGGAGAAGAAGTTTAAGGAGGAGGAAGAATAAGGAGGAGATGATGATGATATAGATAATAGATGCACAGAGATAAAATAAATGAGAAGGTGTAAAATAGTATATGGTGAAAAATTAGTTTCTTTCCCACTCCTTTCCCCAGACAACTGGTCTCTTCAGGGGCAACCAATTTTCTAATTTTTTCTGTATTCTTCTTACATAATAGGAAGAACATTTACCTTTCTCTGTTTACACACACACACACACACACACACACACACACACTTTTTTCCAAAGCAAATGAAAGCATATCAACCATAATATTCTTTGCTTAACTTAAAAAAAATTTACATTGTATTAGAGATTGTTTCGTGTTATCTTTTCAAATGATTGCTTAGTATTGCATAATTAATCAGGCCCCATTATTGGCTTTTTTATTATAAATAAAGTTAAAATGAATATCTCACTGCATACCTTTCTCACACTGGTATACTTATGGGATAAATTCCTGGAACTGGAACTGCTAGATCAAAGTATATGTGCATTTTGATGGATATGTGAAATTGTTTTGGAAGTTGTACTAAATTTTACTTCTGTGACTCACGTATAAGAGGATTGTTTCTTTACATTTCCCAAAGCAATGAGTATAAGGATATATTATTAAAGTTTCTGTTTGAATTTTTCTTTTTGAATAATGTTGAGTATGCATATATTTAGTGGCCACTTATATTTCCTGTAGACTATAATGTTTCTATACTTTGTCCATTTAAAATTGGATTGTTAATCTTTTTCTTTCTGACTTCAAGAATTATAAGCACTTTAAACCACAGGACTAATAGGTTTTAAGTGGGTCAGAATATAAACAAGGTGAAAAGTATAGCATAATTTCTATGTAAAACATATTCCAAGTTCCAAGCATCCCACCTACCAAGTAATTAACTTTTGTATACACTTGTGATTTGGGTGTTGCTTTTGTTTCATTCCCAATTTTTTGCATCTTCTAACTGATTGAAATTGTTTTTACTGATATGATTAGATACTGGGAAACCCCTTAAAAACCAATGATTATATTAATAAATAATAACAAAATTCAATGATTGGCAGGATATAAATTACCATGCAGAATTAACAACCATCAATGGTCTTAAGGTTCACAATAATAATCAGTTAAAAGGTATAATGATTGAAATAGTTCCATTTCAATAGCAACAGAGAAGATAAAATACTTAGGGTAATATGAGGACAATTTTAAAACACTCCTAAAAGATGCAAGAGTGGAAGTTAATAAATAGAAAAACACCCCTTATTTTTGGGTGACAAATGAATAGCACCAAAATTTTGGCTCTCCACCAATTAACTTTTAAATTTAAGTCAATTTCAATAAAATGCCAACAATTTTTTAATGGAACTGAAGACATTGATATGAAAATTCATATGAAAAAATTAATATGCAGGAATTGCCAGGAAAGCAGTAAAAGTGAAGAGCTACAAGAAGTCACTTAGGAACCTATTGTACATTAAAACATATATTGAGGGCTGGGGTTGTGACTCAGTGGTAGAACATTTGCCTACCATGTATGAGGCACAGGGTTCCTTCCCCAGAACCACATTAAAAAAAAAAAAAAAAAACTAAATAAATAAAATAAAGGTATGATGTCTGTATACAACTAAAAATAACATATATTGAAGTTTGTACAACTGAGACAATCTGATGCTATGGGTAAACAGGCCAGTTTACCAATAAAATAAAAAGAAATAAAACAAAAAGCCCAGAAATAGATCCAAGTATATATGGAAATTAATATGATACTTCATTTCACTGGGGCAAAGATGTACTTCTCTTTGAATGGTGCTGGGACAGTTGGGTAGTCATTTGGAAAAAGAAAACTATATTCATATTTCTCATCACACACAAAAATTAATGCCTATGGATCAAGGATCTAAATGTAAAGGCTGGAATTATAAAAATACTAGAAGAAACATAGTAAATTTTGTTTTAGCTTTGGTATAGGATATTCCATGATTTAGAATTCAGATTCAATAAAATAAATTGTTAATAAATTTGAGTAACATTTTTTTTCCAGTACCGGGGATTGAAACCCAGATACCCTTTCCCACTGGGCCACATCCCCATCCTTTTAAAATTTTGAGATAGGGTCATGCTAAGTTTCCTAGCTTGGTCTCAAACTTGTGATCCTCCTGCTTCAGCCTCCTGAGTTGCTGGGATTATAGGCATTCACCATCACATTTTGGGTGGAGGTATAGGGGATTGAATTCAGGGATACTCAACCACTGAACCACATCCTCACTCCTATATTGTACTTTATTTTTAGACAGGGTCTCACTGAATTGCTTAGCACCTTGCTTTTGCTGAGGTTGGCTTTGAACTTGCTATCCTCCTGCCTCAGCCTCCCAAGCTGCTGGGATTACAGTCATGCACCACCCCACCCAGCTCTACTAACATTTTTAAGAATAACTCTGTGTGTGTGTGTGTGTGTGTGTGTGTGTGTGTGTGTGTGTGTTAGAAACACCATAAAATCTGTCAACTGAAAAACCGAGAGAAAATAGTTCTAATACATATCACAATTAAAGGGACAATCATTGTAAGATATAAATAACTTCTAGGAGGGAGGAAAAAGTTGAAACCCAATAGAAAATGACACAGACAATTCACAAAAATGATGTGAAAATGACCCTTCAACACATGAAGATGCTTAGCTTTACTCATAATAAGAGAAATATAAAAATAAAAAACTATAGTGAGATATTATTTCTTATATAACATTTGCAAAAATTAAAAAGTGCAACCATGCCCATGTAAGGATGTCTAATGACAGACCTTGTGTACAATGGTGGTCCCATTAGATTATATGATCTAGTGATATTGTAGCCATCTAGGTTTGTGTAAGTACACTTTAGGAACTTTTTTCAAAACAACAAAATTACCTAACAGTGCATTTTTGAGATCATATCCCTGTCAATAACTGATGTATGACTGTATGTTACCTTTTTTTTTTAATTTAATTTTTTTTTATTGGTTGTTCACAACATTACAAAGCTCATGACATATCATATTTCATACATTAGATTGAAGTGGGTTATGAACTCCCAATTTTACCCCAAATGCAGATTGCAGAATCACGTCGGTTACACATCCACAATTTTACATAATGCCCAATTAGTAATTGTTGTATTCTGCTACTTTTCCTATCCCCTACTATCCCCCCTCCCCTCCCCTCCCATCTTCTCTCTCTACCCCATCTATTGTAATTCATTTCTCTCCTTGTTAATTTTCCCATTCCCCTCACAACCTCTTATATGTAATATTGTATAGCAATGAGGGTCTCCCTTCATTTCCATGCAATTTCCCTTTTCTCTCCCTTTCCCTCCCATCTCATGTCTCTGTTTAATGTTAATCTTTTCTTCCTGCTCTTCCTCCCTGATCTGTTCATAGTTGCTCTCATTATATCAAAGAAGACATTTGGTATTTGTTTTTTAGGGATTGACTAGCTTCACTAAGCATAATCTGCTCTAGTGCCATCCATTTCCCTGCAAATTCTATGATTTTGTCATTTTTTATTGCTGCATAGTACTCCATTGTGTATAGATGCCACATTTTTTTATCCATTCATCTATTGAAGGGCATCTGGGTTGGTTCCACAGTCTAGCTATTGTACCTTTTTTTTTTTAAGACTTAATGTTTTTAGAGCAGTTTGATTCACAGCAAAATTGAGAGGAAGATACAGAGATTTCCCATATCATGTTCTTGGACTTCCCAGCTTCCAGAACTGTGAGCAAAGTGAAACTCTCTTCTTCTATACTCTCCTCAGTCTGTGGTATTCTTATAGCTACAGAAAATGGACTAAGATAATCACCTAAAGTCCATAATTTACTTTAAGGATCACTCTTGATGTCATGCATCCTGTGGGTTTGGACAAATGTACACAATGACATATGTCTAACATTTTAGTATGATAAAAATAGTTTACCTGTCCTAAAAATCCTCTGTGCTCTGCCTATTTACCTCTCTCCCTCAGCCTCTGATCTTTTTCACTATGTCCATAGTTTTGCCTTTTCCAGAACGTCACATATTTGGAATTAATAGTTTGTGGCCTTTTCAGATTGGCTTCGTTCACTCAATGATTTAAGATTTCTCTATGTCTTTTCATGGCTTTATCAAGCTCATTTCTTAATAATAGTCTATCATCTGGATGCATCACAGTTTATCCATTCACCCATTAAAGGACAATCTTGGTTACTTCCAAGTTTGGTAATTATAAATAAAGCTTGCATAAAATCTGTGTGCAGATTTTTGTGTGGACTTAAGTTTTTAACTCTTTTGGGTAGATACCAAGGTGTGGATTTTCTGGATCATAGGGTAAGAGTATGATTCGTTTTCTGCAAGTCTGTCTTTAATATAGTACTTTTTAATAGCTGGTGATAATGAAAATGGTCACAACCCACACCACATATATGGAAAGGGGGAGAAAACAGAATTAAGAGTTATTCACTATGAACTCATGGTTTTATACACACACTCAGTATGTGGGTATGTATATATGAACATTTATGTATGTGTGTATATACATACATGTCTAGTTTCATTGGTTGTTTGGTGAGACAGTCTAGAAGCAATGACAGCTCAGTAGTAATGAGCACTCCTAAAGTAAACATCTTGGTTTCTAAATGCCATCTTCTATTAAGAAGAATCACAATTCCTTGAAGAAATGTCTGATTACAGGATTGGAGAAGGAAAATACATAAGGAGTTGAAAATCTCATTGTACCAAAAGGTAAGGAAATCCTCAAAGTTTGAAGAGGACATGCCAAAAGGATATGAGACAGATTGAAAGGGCTCCCTGGCCAAACCAGAGAAAATTCAAGCATTGAAGTAATTATAGTAAAGGATTAGCACATATTGATTAAAACAAGAACTCATGAATTCATGTTGAAATAAATCAATAGGAAGATAAAATTTTCTTACAGTAGAAAAGCAACTAATAAATACAGAAGTGATATAATTAGAAAAATCACTCTTGATGTCACGCATCAAGTAGCTATCCTAATTATAACTGAAGCAAAAGCAAGACACTAAAACTTATAATAAGCAAAAATTTGAGGGATAACAGAATATTAACATATTCTCAAAGCATCTCTCTACATAAAGTAACACATTAATCACAAGTGGATAATAGTAACTTTACACTGGAGAAATGACTACCTTGACAAAGCTACTCCATTAAGAGAGCAAATCAATATCATGAGCCTCTTCATTTGAGGCACTGAGAAGCATACCTCATCACTTTTGTAATAAACTTGCACAGACACATAACCTAAATCTTATAATAAGGAAACATCAAACAAACTCCAATGAAGAGAGTTTATAAAATTACTAGTCTGTACTGTACATTATATGTGTTTGACACATGGATAAAAAATAGAATTAACTCATCCATCTGCACATTTGCAGAGCACTACTAGTATAAGCTCTTATCTGAAAACATGGGACATGAGAAGATTCAGTTAGTTTCAGCAACAGTTGATTAGAGAAAGAATCCTTCCTGAGGATTAACAGCCATTGTTTGGGCAATTTGATTTTTATCAAGAAGGGTACATGGGGAAGAAGGATCTGCACAGGCAAAGTGGAAATTCTTAGTCCTTCAAGATCTTCTACAGGATCTTTAAATGACTTCTTCATAAGAAGTCAAAGAGCACAACTTAAAATTTTCTCTTTTGAATTTAGTTAATGCTAAAATATTTTTCCTGCTAAATTTCACAGATTCCACTTGAGATGAAAAGTAGATATAATATAAATAACACTAATTAAAGGAAAAAATTGTAAAAAAAACACCATTTTGTGCATTAAAGGATACCACCCCCATAGGTAAAATCACGACCCTCACACAAATATAGTAATGAATACACGGTGAGATTTTATTTAACTCATTAAGGAGGAAACTGATGTTAAAACCAATGCAAAGGACAATTCACAGAACAGATCAGGAATATTATAATAAATGTGCCAGTGGAGGTGAAACTTTTTTCCTTAATGGTGACATTGAAGGGGGAGGGGTGTCACTCCAGAGTTCATGTGCATATAAAAACAAGAATTATTTTTCATGGCTATCATTTGTCTACAACTTAAAAGTTGTTTAAAGTAACTCCCACAGACTCAGCCTCAACCTGAAAAGATGTGTTTTCTAGGCAATGCAAAAAAACACTTCCCCCTGCCCTTAACAACTATAATTTATCTCCAGACATAGAGTAAGCAGAAAGTCACAGATGATACTGGGAATATATTGGTCATAAGGTTAACTTCCCAATTCAATAAGGACATATTAAAGGAAATCTTCCTTTAACGCCTCCAGGCGTTTCAGGCAAATTAGATATTGTACTTCTAGGGTTCACTACCTGGTAGAGAAGCCCGAATTAGCTATTCAATGACCACTCAACATGCCAAACAATTCTAGGGCAACCTGCAAGTAAACTGTCCCTTCAAAAAGACGTTGTGCAGCCAGACTGAGTATTTGGCCCACTGTTGGCTGGTGGGGAGGAAGTGGTTTCACAGATGTGCACTATTCTTATACTAATCTAAACACAATCTAGACTACTGCTTCTTCACTATCCTCCCACATGCCCTAGGGTGGCCTCTTGAGTAGAAATGACTTGTTAAAATAGCATACCTCAGAATCTAGAGCCTGAGGCTCAACCATTTATAAGCTTGTTTCTTCTGAAAAATGGGCACTAATTACAATGCCTAGCTGCCAGGATTTAGACATAAAGGATGTAAAAATGCTCTGTAAACTGTTGAGAGTTATTAAAAAGAACACATATTCTCTTTTAGGATGCCACGGTGCCAAGCTCATCGCTAGAAAAGATAAGGGTCTTGGTGCCTTTCAACACCCGCGGAGTTTACTCCCCGCTGGCCAGAGGGAGCCCACTTTGGCTCCTCCCCGCCACAACCACCGAGGGCCCGGCTCCGAAGCTGCGGGTGCGAGGGGATCCGCCTCCCCAGCCCGCGGTGCTGCAGGGTGAAGTCCCGCGCCGGGGCGGAGCAGGCCAGCACCAGTTCCTGATTCTACCAGCGGTGCTGGGGACTGGTGGCGCCACTGGCACGGGCCCTCGTGCAGCGCAGGATGGGCCCGCGCGGCGCGGCGGCGAGCCTGCACCAAGGCCCTGGCCTGCGGCTGCCGCCGCTGCCACTGCTCTGGCTGCTGTTCTGGCTGATGCTCTGGCTGCCACAGCCGGGCCGGGGCGCCGAGGCCGGCCGGCCACCCCATCTGGTCTTCGTGCTGGCGGACGACCTGGGCTGGAACGACGTGGGTTTCCACGGCTCGTACATTCGCACGCCGCACCTGGACGCGCTGGCCGCCGGCGGGGTGCTCCTGGACAACTACTACACGCAGCCGCTGTGCACGCCGTCGCGGAGCCAGCTGCTCACTGGCCGCTACCAGGTACGCAGCCTCCCCGGCAGCCCGCTCGGCCCGGCGCCCAGCCCCGCCCGCCTGCGGCCGCGGCCCTCCCTCTCCCGGCCAGACTTGGCCTGCGAGACGCGGGCGTGGACCAACTGGGCTCAGTTGTCAAACCTGGGTCCAGGCCAGGAGGCTTCTCGCCTGGGCTGAGGGGTCCTCGCTCCTCCCAGGCCTGCAGCCTGCCGCGGCTCTGCGCATGCCCAGCTCAGGTCGCGCAGCATCACGGAGCCCCCCGCCCCTGCCCTGGTTCTAGAGTGGGCTTTCGTTTTCTAAAGGTCTGGCGAAGAGGTTTCTGGGAATGGTAGGCTTCCTGCCTGGCCATCAGCATGCAGAAAAGTCAGAAGGGCCTCTCCTGAGCAACCTTATAGAGGAGGAATGGAGAGGGAGAGGGAAAGGGTTGGGTCCCCCGGAGTAGTCAAAATCAAAGCCCCTGCTTTGAGGGCGACCCAGGTACTACAGGAACCCAGTGGTCATAGGTTAGGAGTGTTAAACCAATGATTGAAGTAATTTTTCCAAGTTCTCAACATCCATAGAATGAAAACCCCAGACTGATTTTTCTTGGGCTGCTGATATTCCTTTGTTTAACTTTGTATTGAACCCCTTTGAGCATCTTCACTCTTTTAATGCTTTTCTTTAGAAACATCTCTGTAATTAATAGAGAAAATGTACAGAGTGTGTATATGTTAGATGACTAAGAAGAGCAAGAACATTTCAGAGTGCTTTAATGTCTTTAAAGGTAATTATTGAAACAGATGAAGAAATGTCCTGCAAAAACTAAATGAAATGTTTAGAATCATACAGCTAGAAAGTGGTAATGCTGTTTTGTGCTTTGTCTATGTCCACTAGTTATTTCGGGCCTATAAAACAGAACTTTCCCCTCAATACGAGTAAAATTGAATACAGTAATTCATATTGGTGCTGTTGGATACAACACACATATATTCCCCCCATATATAGTTTAGATGATGTATAACTTTTATTTTAATCAAACATTTCAAGCATATTGTGCTAGTCACAGGAGATATCCTTGAACCCTGACCTCCCAAGTAGATGTTCACATAAACTTTCAGACCAAACCTAGCCTCATGGTGTCCGAAGACCAAGAGAAGGGAAGATTCATTTAAAATAGAGATTTGAACGGTGGTCTGAAGACTTTTATAAAGAGGAAATTATTTTGCTAAGAAACAGCTGTAGCCAAGGTTTTGCAGTGGAGATAAAACGTGTGGTTTCCTTCATGGTCAGCAGTGAGTACTTCACAGGGTTCCAATGGTGCTGCTAAATGTAATCAGGAATCCCTACTGTAATGCAAACCTCACCCTAGGACACTTTGTAGGAGTAGAGGGATATGCAACTAAAGAAAAGGGAGAAAAGGAAGGTGAAGTCTATCTGAAGGGTTCTGCATTTGCTCCAAATAAGAGAACTGAACTTACATTGCAAAAGAATGAAGGGCCATTCATTTCTCCAATGACTTCCCTTCCAACAGACTTGAACAGGAAAGCAAATGCCATATTTCAAAATATCGAATTGACTGCTTTTATCCCTTAATATCCTCTCCCATCAGACACCAACATTCAGTCTTGGGAAAATACTTGAGTATTTGGAGAACCCTGTGGTTAAGGAATAGAAGAAAGGTGAAGCTGGCTACTCCAAAATCCTTTATTGATCTCTCCTTGTAGCTGACTCTAGGCACGCTAGCTTTCTCAAATCTTTCTCTTGACTTTTCTTTTACCCATTTTATTCTTTCAGAGTTCATGAAACTAGATGCTGGGCTAATAAGCATCTTCTTCTAAAGGAGTAAACACTTGTCGGAGGGCTTAGGAGTCTTATTGCCCTCATGCATTATATGCTGGTACTGTCCTGGTCACTTTACAAGTATTAACTAATTCTCACAAAGATCCTATGAGATAGGACTACTCTTAGCATCCCTATATTCTAAAAAGAAAACTGAGGCTGGAAGAGACTAAGAAATTTGTCACAGGGCCACAGGACTAGTAAATGGTGGAGTAGGATGTGAACCGGAGTGTGTTCCAAAGTTTGTGCCTATAACCAAAATAACATATTGCCTATGTAGAATTATTAGAAATATCATTTTAAAAGCTGATTCATAGTTACTAAATAATCTCATTTTTGACATTTAGGTCATTCCTAAATGTCGCAATTAAAAAAATTAATGTCATATTTTTTAGTTAGAAATTGCCTAAGTATAAAATGGAAATAGATTTTATTTCTGAAGAAGTCATTTGTTGTATATAATTTTGTATAATAAAATGAGGAAATTTGTTGTGCATAATTTTGCATAATAAAATAAGAAAATTTGTTGGCTGTTTCAAAATTAGGCACTTGGAAGAACTACGTAGTATGTGAACCTGGTAACCACATTTTAAGTTAATGTTTAGAGAGCCCCTTCCTATAATTGTCTCAGGATTAGAAAAGTGATCAACAAACTTTGATTGACTGTTTTTGCACTCCCTTGAAAGCCTGAGTTTTAGTTTTTTTAATTGCTAAAGTATTAGGAGTTTAGATTAGGAATTATGAGGTGTAGGTTTCTGTTTTGGTTGTGTCAAATTCTTACCTTGATGACATCATTTCCATATAAATAAATAAAGGAGTTGGGCTCTTATATAATATAGATGTGTAATAACATATAATATCATACATAATATATTAGTAATTTATAATATCTAACACTCTCTGTAGTTTTAAATTTTTTTGACTCTAAAGTTTTTGTGTCCTTAGTACAAGATTATAACTTGGCAAATGCACATTATGCTACCCACTATCGCCATCTGTTGGTGGAAAGATTCATCTTGCCTAACATTTTTGTGCTTTACAAATTGTGTGTGCTACTTATTCTGCTATTATCAATTTACTTAAACAGAAGTATGAATTAATCTTTTTAAAAATTTTAATATGTTTAGTTGTTAATAATCCTCACAAATGATCTTTTTCTAAACATCTATGTTTTGGTGAAAAATATATAGACAGCCTGAGTGAGGTGGGTGGGCAACATGGGGAAAATGAATAGCAGATGAGGTAAGTAGTTCCTAGTAAACTCAGGAAACAGAATTCTGGTTTCTCTAAACTCAGGCTCATGGTCTTCCTGCAGATTTATTTACTCATCATTTTAAAAATCTTTTAAAAATCTATATTTTGTTTGTTTTTAAAATAGAAAACACATTCATGTGGTTTCAAAACTCGAAACTCACAAAAAAGGCATATATTGAAAATCCCTCCCCCACACGTTCTGTTCTTTAGATTCTAGTTCCAATGTTTGTAGGCAAACAGTGCTCACTGAATTGTGTATGTCCTTCTGAAAGTGCTCTATGAGTGTAGAAGCAAATACTTATGTAGATATTCCCCTTTTTTCATAAGAATGGTAACAAACCCTTCATACCATTTTGCATGTCATTTTGTTTTTGCTTAATATTTGAATCATTCCATGTTGTTAAATAAAGAGCATCCTCATTAATTTTTATGGCTTCATAATGTTTTGTTAAGTGGATATACCATGCTTTATTTAATCAGCCACATAATGATGAATGTTCTTTTGATATCCCAAAGAAGGTGAAGTCAGTATCTTGTAAACATGTCATTTTACAAGTATTTGAACACATTTATATAACAAGTTCCTAGAAAAGGAATTTTCTGGATTTAAGAGTAGATAATATTTGTAATTTTGATAAATATCGAAAAATTGAATTTCAAGAGATTGTACCAATGTATGTTCCCACCAGCCATATATAATATTATATAATATTGACCATTTCCTTATACTATTTTTAAAATTATAGTTCATATGCTATAAAATTCATCATTTTAAAGTATAATTCAGTGGTTTTTCGTGTACAAGTTTGTACAACCAATGTTTTAATCTTTCTAAAAAGAAACTGCACAATCATTAGCAGTCTTCTACTCCCTCATTCCACCAGGACCTGAAAATCAAAATCTGTTTTTTTTTTTTTTTATCTCTCTAGATTTGCCTATTTTGGACATGACATTTAAGTGGACTCATATAATTATATGATATGATATATGGCATTTATTGTTCCCTTTAATGGCTCAGTAATACTCCATTGTATGGATATTTTCTACATATTCTTTATTCATTCATCATCAATTGATGGACATTGGGTTGTTATACCTTTTGGCTATTATGAATAATGCTTCTGTAATATCCATGTACAAGTTTTTGTATGGAATACCTAGAAATAGAATGCTGGGTCATAGAGCAACTCTAATGTTTTAATTTCTTGAGAAACTGCCAAACTGTTTCCTACAGCAGCAGCACCATTTTACATTTTCACTAGCAATGCACGTGGGTTTCCATTTCCCTATATCCTTGCCAAGACTTGTTATTATCTGAAGTTTATTCTAGACTTCTGGTCATCCTAATGAAAATGAAGTGGTATCTTGTTGTGGTTTTGATTTGCATTTCCTAATGACTAATGATGGTGATCATCTTTTCATATCTTACTACTTTTGTATCTTCTTTGAAGAAATGTCTATTCAGATCCTTTGACTATTTTAAAATTTATCTTTTGTTGAGTTGTAAGAGTGATAGGTAACAGGTGGACATGAGCAGTAGAGATATGAAGAAACAGGGTAATTCTGTAGAAATGCACAGGTCCACAGGAGGGGAGAGAGAAATTAGGGGCAGACCAAGGGTAGGGAATCCTAAAATTGGGTGACAGGAAGGTCACACTCATCTGCAGTTAGAAGTCCAGGTTCTTTCTGGAGACTGTATACCTCCTCAGTCAAACCTGTCCCAGTGGGTCCCCTGGGCATGCTCACCAAGCTGCAATATTCCCCAAGGTAATCTTTGGCAAATGATGAGGCAATTCTAATATTAGCATTATGGTTTTGACTCCCTTGTGGGCTTTCACCAGGAATGCTGGGAACAGGTTTTGAGCTCTTCTGCCCAGAATTGTATAACACCACCTGTCAATCATGTCTGCCAGTCATGTGACATAGCTTCAAAGGAGAAACCAAATTCTGATGGAAAGGAGACAAAAACAGATGGAATCCATATTTGAAGCCTACCCCCTGTCTTGGAAAGGCCTCCAGTTCTTTGGAGCATACTTTTGTTTTGTTAAATAAACTGTTATGCTTGTGGGGCAGGACTACCACCCCAGATAAAAACCCTAGGCTAAAACTTGTTTTTTTGTTTTTGTCTGGCTGACTGGAAGGCCCTACTCATGCCGGATGTCCACACATTCTGCTGTTGCCCCAGGTTTCCTTGACTACCCTAACATTAGTCAATCTCAAGGAGTTGTTTTGAACCCAAGCAATTCTTCTGTTTTAAGGAACATACACAGGACAAACTCAGGTTAACAAACATATTAAGTCGTCCCATTATGGGAATAAAAAATTAAAATGGTACATCTTCAATTGAGACAGAGAAAGAGAACAATCAGGGATCAGGGGGACTCTCCAATGAAAGTTTAGTTCTCCATCAAAACAGTATAAAAACCCCTAACAGAGACTCTCTTTGGGACCCCTCCTATTCTGTGGGAGCTTTCCTTGCTTGCTTCTAATAAATCTGCTAATGATTTCTCACCCTTCATGGTCTGTATACTTCATTCTTGGAGTGTATGAGACAGGAACCCTCCAGTGCTCACATGACCCTGTGCTACTCATGTTTTTTCTATTTGCTTGAGTCTCTCAACTGAAATCCGAGGTTGCTTCTGCTCAGGACTACCTGCTGTCATGTCTGGGGAGTGTTCTTTCATCTTTTTGCTTGCTCACACAATGCACTGCTTCTGTGTCTTCTCTGAAATCTTTCCTTGGAGAACATAAGAACTGAGGAAATCTGTATCTCCAAACAAGAGTTCTTGCTATATTTTGGAAACTAAACTTTAATCAGATATATGATTTGCAAATATTTTCTCCCATCTCTGGGTTGCTTTTTACTTCCTTGATCGTGTCTTTTGATATACAACAAAAGCTTTAAATTTTGATGTAGTGAAATTTATCTTTCTTTTTTTTTTCGGTCACTTGTTCTTTGGTGTCTTATCTAAGAAGCCATTGTGTAATACAAGATTACAAAGATTTTATCTGTGTTTTCTTCTAGAAGTTTTGTAGTTTTAACTCTTACATTTAGGTTTTTGATCCATTTTGAGCTAGTTTTTGTATGTGAGGTGAGATATGTGGTTGCATGTAGATATCTAGTTGTTTTAATACCATCCATTGGGGGAAAAAACACATTCTTTCCTCATTGAATGTTCTTTGCATCCTTGTGAAGAATCAATTCATCATAGATGCAAGGATTTATTTCTAGATTCACAATTCTATTCTGTGGTCACATATGCATATACAAAACAGATTTTATATTCATTTCTCCCTTGTTCAAAAATCTCAGTTCTCACTTCTGTTAGTCATGTCTGGACTATGGGCAAGTTCCTTAGAGGTGACAATAGTGGACAACCTCGTCTTTTGCAAGCTTTCAGTCCATCACCGTTAAGCATGATGTATTCTTTCATTCAACAAATGTGGAGCTACTAGTTATGCCAGGCATGGTGCTAACCTCTGGGGATTTCCTGGTGCTTACAGTCTAGTGGCAGGTGAGGTGAGGAGAAGGAGTGATCAAGAGGGGAGTAAAATAAGTACATGTAAACAAATGAGTAAGTGAGGTGAATTTAAATGTCATGGCAATAAATATGGGGGAGAAAATAGAGTAGGTAAAATGATAGTGCCTCATGAAGGTATCTCCAAGGAGGAGATGGTATTGACAGAGGCCTGAATCAAGAGGAGTAAGTCACACAAAGATCCTGGAAAGAGAGTTTAACAGTGAGGGAGGAGCTATGGAAGCAAAGGCTCTGAGGCTGGAGTGAGCTTGTTCTAAGAATGGGGAGAAGGTGATGCTGAAACTGAGTCATTGAGGGTGCCAGAAGTGTGCCCAGAGCTCAGAGAGAGGCTGGGCCTCCCTGAGCCTAATGCTGTCCTCTTGTGATAAAATGTCAGGCCTCCCATGTTCCTTGTTCCTATTTTTATAATAATGTTACCTTGAAGGCTATTATATGCTAAAGAATTATATTTAGTATATAATATTGTTATATACTAAAGAATGGGTCTTATCTAAATAAGTAAATTTTAAAGAAAGTGACATTGTTCTTTTTAAAATTGCTTCTAGGCAATTCATTCAAAAGTTTCAGGCACAAAGATCTTTTTGTGCTATCTCCCAGCCTTTCTTCCCTTAGGAAGCACCTGTTTATTAGTTTGTTGGGTACCCTTCAGAGGTTTGTTTTGCCTACAGGAAATAGATTTTGTATTCATTTCTTCCTCGTTCAAAAACCTCAAGATTAAAAATGTTAATTTAAAAATCCTCCAGCTTTTCTAATGTATTGGTATACTGCTTTTCGTTCAAATAGGGACTTGAAAATACTGATTTTTTTTTTCATAATCTAACAAATTGACTGAATTCAACATAAAAACAGTCACTGTATATCTGTATTCCCAGTATGTGTTTTTTTGAAAGTTGTCTGTCCTGGGGTCTGGCTTCTCCTGTAGGTTACTGTCTCAGGCCTAGAGAAACACTGTGTTGAACAACTAAGTGCACTAGTGTGCTACACACTTAAACACAACATTTCCTGAAAGAGGTCACTATCTTAATCAAACTACGAGGATTGGCATGTCATCCCTAGGATTGGCAGGCCACCTGCTTCCTTTTAAAGAAATTAATAAGGTTAAAGAAAATTAAAGGTGGTAGACCTTAGTGGAAACAGTTCCTTCTGGGATAAAATTAAAGTAACTCTAGTCCTTGCCTTGTTCTTCCCTTGGGGACTGAGGAGGCCACTCCACCAGAACTCTATAAACCTTGGCAGAGAATAGATGCAATGAAAGATGATTCCAAGGTCTCATACTTAAGGGACCCAAGCCACATTTTTCTTAATCATGTTGGTAAACAGACTAGACACTTTCATGGCTTTTAGTTCACCCCTGAAGTGCCGCGTCCCCTCGCCAGCAAAGGAAACACGACACAGGATTCTTCCTTCAGCAGTTTATTCAGGCCTTTGTTTTGACATGTCTTTTAGCTTGTTTCTCTCTACTACTATTGTTACTCCTACTACTACTCCTACTACTACTCCTACTACTACTACTACCACTACTACTACTGCTACTCCTACTACTACTCCTACTGCTACTACTCCTGCTACGTGCCCCAGCCTTAATAAAGCAGATAAAGCCCCAATGCACAACTGCCACGTGGATCTTTCTCATAGGGTGATTTACAGCTACGTGCCAACTCTCCCAAAATAAGGAGTTGTTTATCACAGGCCACGGTGCTTATCAGCACCATCTTGTAATGGCGGCCACAGTACACAGAAATGGCTCACCATACTGAAGCATGAACCATGGACAGGAAATATAGGAAGAGGGCTGTGCAGGAACATTGTGGGTAATTCTTGACTTTTGCTTCAAGTTAGCCTCAAAAATGGGGACAGGCAGGGCCCGTGCCTCAGGCAGAGGAGGGCTGAGCTAGAGGTCTGAGGGTGGCCTCGCTGATGTTGCTGTCCCTTGTTGCCCTGAGTGGCCTGCCTGCTCCCTCATTGGCTTACCTCTGGCGGATTCCTGTTGTTGGCCACCTCTCCTGGACTCTACAGTTAGAAGTGGGGCAAGGAGAAGTTAGGAACTGGAATAAATGGGTGTAGGACTTGGGGGGAGGATATATGTCACTAGTTAAAAGGGTTCATAGGACTTTCTGGCAAAGTCATCCAAATAGGGAGAGAAGAGAAACATGTAGCCAAGAGGCCATTGGTGCTGCCAAAGAGAAAGCACTTGCTAGTCTTTATTCCTGTGCTCATTTAAGGGGATGTAAAGGATGCATTAATTTCATGGTGACCAGCAAGATGGCATCATTAAAACATGTCACAGCTCCAACACATACTGCAAAGGGAGCCCTGGTGGTGACTTGCTTTGATGGGTCCCTCTTCAGTTTAGCCAGAGTCAAGAGTCATGTTTCCAGGAGGAAAGGGGAGTCTGGAGACCTTATTTTGCAAGTATTGAAGATATTTTAAAGGAAAATTTTCACATTTTATATATTTTGCCTCCCAAGAAAGTGGAAATGAGGAAATAAATAAGTTTGGGGCTGGGTAAAATGTGAGCATTTAATGTGCTGGATTTTGTTGTTGTCATTGTTCATTGATTTGTTAGGCTTGTTATTTCAAGAATCACTTTGAGCATGAACTGTGACTCTCTGGTTACTATCTTTTGTCTTTGCTTTCTTGGTCATATTACCTTACCAAAAATTCTTTTTCTTCAGCTTTCTTCATAAATTCTTTCCTTTTCATTATAAATGCCTCTTATGTTTATAATTTAAACAGAGGAAGTCACTGAAACCATTTCTGCCTCGTTTATTCTTTTTACAAACAACATCCCTTTGTGGGTTTAGTCAGAGACTTGCACTCTTTACTAATCAATACCAAAATAAATAGATCCTTAAAACTGTCAGTGACACGGGCCAGTTTTGCAGCCTTCGTACTGCAGGCCCCGTCCAGATGGCCAAGCCAGGCTCCTGACACACATAATGTGTGTTCTGTAGTTCTTGGCTTCAGCGGCTCAGGAAGCTGACTGCATTTTAAAAGGCTTTGGGGGGAGGTAGAAGATTTTCCACTGTCCATTCATTCTGCTTGGCATCTCTAGGGATAAACCCCAAGGGGCCACAAGTGGTCCTTCACCATGGTTAAAACCTGTGGTTTAGTGGCCAAGGCACAGGCTGGAAATTGTGAACTCCTGAATGGCCACTGGCATATCTTTGGATTTTTTTTTGTGTGTGTTTCAGTTATGAAGCTTCCCTCCAGCCCCTCTAGTGTGGAAGGTAGAAGGGCAGGGCTGCTCATTTTTCTGAGCTTTGAAATACAGTGGCAGGAGGTGCACAAATATGTAGTGCAGCGAGGGTATGAGTTCACCTCACACAAGTCAGAGGGACTGGAGGGAACCTTCCTTCTGCTCAACTGGATGTTATCTCTCCTCTGTTCAGGTTGGAAGAGAAGTGGCATTGGTTGCCATATGTGTGTAGCTGTGGCTACTTAGCCCCTGATAGTTTCTCAGGAGGGTGACTGAAATGTTGTGTCCTGAGCTCCCAAATAAATATTTCATCAATAAACTGCCTAGAGCCTCAGAAAGGGGAATTGGAAGAAGTTCTGATGTAGGAGCTGCTGTTCATCTCTCCCATAGCAGGAGATGGCTTTTCTCTTTTAAGCTTATGAGACCATACTGCTAGTATCTTCTTAGGTCTGCAGAGGACAGAATAATTCATGAGCCCAAATAAACTATTAGGTTCAACAAACATGTTAATGACAATTTCTTATCAGTTATTTCATGAAAAGAACCCAGAAATAAGCCAGGTCTTGTTCCAGTTTGCAGATTTTTGGCCTTTGTGGTGTGAATGCTTGATGGTCAAGTAAAATCTTTTTGAAAAAAAGATTTGGTTTAATGAACAAGGGGCAGCCACACATGGTAGACAGGCAGGCCATCCCTTTGGACTGTCATATGTCCTACATTCAACCTTCTCTGTTCACACTTTCTCTCTGGACATTGAAGATGGGTATTAGAATGGAATGGTTTCAGGGGCTGTTGTATTTACAAGGGCTCTCTTCTTGTTTTCTTTTGATACCTGTTGGTGTCCTGCCCCCTGGAGCATGGTGGGACTCCCTAGTTCTGTGCTCAGTTCGAGTGATGGATGGGAACCAGCTTGGCATTTACCTGTTTACTGCTTCTCAACCCATTACAGCTTCCTGACTTCAAATACTGTTTGAACAGACCAAAAACATGTTTTTGGCTGTCATCCAGAGTTTGGCTTCTGCTTCCCAATCATGCCATAAAAACGCTGTGTCAAATAAATTCTCAGGCACTGAAAAGAACGAATTCCCTGCTCCATATGATTGTAGATAATGGAGGCAGACTTCAGCTGACCAACTGGCATGGTGCCTGGCTTAGGAAAACCAAACGGCAGGGCATCGCTTGGCAGTGCTTTCTAGTGATCAGAACTAATTCTCTGCATGTGATGGATGAGCTTTCCATTGAAGGATTTATTTGCATAGTATTTATCTCCACTGGGACTTTTGGACTCCATAAAATACTATCTTCACATATCCTGCTCAGCTGCCAGTTACTCTATGTTATGAAGTTTTTGAGCCCATGATCAGTTTTCTGTTGAGTAATCTTACAGTGTTAACAATGGGAAGAATCCTTTTTTGATTTAAGCGCTCTCTCTCTCTCTCTCTCTCTCTCTCTCTGTGTGTGTGTGTGTGTGTGTGTGTTCAGAGCAGGCCTTCCCTTTCCCTGGATATTATAACATCCTTATATTTCAGGATTCCAGCTGGGAAGGGATGGCATATTTCAATTAGGATAATTTAGGGAGGGTTTATTTATAACAGGACTATTTTAAAAGGTATGAATGTGTGGGGAAAGCACAAGGTGTAGTGGTGACACAGTGGAGTCGTTACTGTCCCTAGAGCAGAAGGGAGGAAGCAAGGGGACGTTCCCAGAACCTAGAGAGAGAGGCACATAGAAAAGCCTGCCTCAGACTGACCTTGCAGAGGGGCATAGGTGGCCATTGAGACAACCCAGCAGCCTGAGGCACTAGGTCTCTTTCTTCCCTCTCTGCTCCAGGCAGGGCCTTCACTGGGCCCTGTGAAGAAACCAATGAGAAGCTGGAAGGCCAAGGGTGGAGGGAAGGACTACCAGAGGGACTGGATGGCAAAGGGAATGCATCTGACACACACCCCGGTACAGGTGCCAGTTATTACTAAAAGACACAGAAAAACCTCAGAGGAAAACTTAAATTTACTTTTATTTTTAAACTGTTTAATTGAGGCATGATTGATGTACAATAAACTGCATGTACTTAAAGGTGTACATGTCAAAACTTATGTATTTATATATCTGTTTATTATCTATTTATATATTTATCTACTTATATCTATTTATATCTAATTTATATCTAATTATCTATTTATATCTAATTATACCTATTTATATATTTATCTATTTATATAATATATAATATATCTATTTATATGATATATAATATATATTTATATTTATCTATATATATTTATATATTTATCTATTTATTATCTATTTATGTTATTTATCTATTTATATATCTGTGAAAACGTCACCACAATCAAGATAGTGAAATTAAAATAAGCACTTTAATTTAACAGTTAAGATATTCTGTGTGGTTCCTCTAGGAAGGTGTGGAAAGATATCATGAAATCCAGTCAAAGGAAATACTATTGCAAGTATTATTGGCTCTGAAAATAGAATACAGGGCCATGTCAAAGCCTTACAAAGGCTATTTAATTATAAATTAATACATAAGAAAACAAAGATTGTGTATTTGAAAGTTTTTTTTTGGGGGGGAGGGGTGGTCTATGAAGGGAAAGCAAGGAACAAGAGACGGGTAAGAGAGAAATGAAAAACGGAAACCAGGCAGAGGTACACACGAGAGTTTATTTGTCAGAGCTGAGAAATAAAGGCCATCTCTCTATCGACGGAGAGAGGCGAAACAGGCTTGGGTTCCGGGACTTTTATGGGGCAGGTTCAGGAATCAGAGCTGGGGTGGGTCCTAATGCAGGTGGTTAGGGGTTGGGTTGGTATGAGGGAGTGGAGAGCCTTTCTCAGAAATGCCCTTGGGTAGGAAAGCAAAACTTTTTCCTTAAAATGGCAGCTATCACTTAAGATGCTGTCCAGATGTTAAGCAAGGACCTTATAGTCTATACTTTGTATCTGTTTATTGCCAAATATTTACAGTAAAGTCAAAATCAGTGAATCTGTTCTGAGTAACTGGTATTTGAATTTGAGAAAATTAGCAATAGATAAGTATTTAGTTAGTACCAATGGGAAAGTAGATTGATCGTACATTTTATATGATGCACCGTAACACACTACAGAGGGCAGATCCAGGCCTATGTGCACATCTCTGTAAGGCCACCGTCCTCCTCAAGAAGGAGTATTGTTTTTGATAACATTACTCACAGTTGGTGTAATGACAATGGTTGAGTGTTTAGAATATACTTGGCATTTTATGTTACCTTGGTTAATTGTCCCAACAACCCCGGAAGGCAGATAAATATTATTTCCTTCTTTTACAGTTGAGGAATTTGAGCCTAACTTTCTAATTTACTGAAGTTAGTAAATCACTGAAGTCTCTGCCTAAGCTTACAAAGCTAGTAAGTGATAGAGCCAGGATGGGATTTAATTCCCTGAGGTTTATCCTATTTTGCTTTAAATTATAAAGCGAGTAAATCACTAGCAAACACATGCTCACCATTTATTGGCAACAGAATGCCTGCTACACACCTGCAGTGGATGGGGACACCAGAGTGTTGTGCCTGGGTTGAGAACGGGTGCTTTCCACCCTCAGTGTTCCCAGACCCCTGTGTATTCTTGGGAAATCAGGACCACCCAGTGCTAAGGGAAGCTGACATCTGGTGCAGTCACTTCATAGAAAGAAGAGCACCTCCATGGGGAGCCTAGGACAAAGAGGGAGACAGGTGTCAAGTCTTAGGGAAGGGCTGGCAGGCAAGGAAGCCCTTGGGGACACCTGATACCAGGGGTGTGGTGGCATCCATCAGTACAAGAGCTGTGACAGGTGTGCCCTGGCTTCTGTGCCAGCCTTCAAACTCACCAAGCTCTTGGAGTCTTTGTTCTTCTTTTTCCTTGGGTCTGCATTGGTCTTGCCCCAGATTTTTCAACTCACTTCTTTCTTTGCTCAACTGACTGTTCAACTATTTCCTCCTTAGGGGAAACTTCTTTTGCCACTCTGTCTTAAGTGTCACCGCTGTCACTATCACTTCATTCCTACTTTATTTTTCCCCATAGCAAAGATCATTATCAGGTTTTATAGCATCAGTTCTCAATCTTTTTTGATCTTAGGATCTCTGCACTTGATTAAATATTAAGGACCCAAAGAATGTACAGTTATGTGGGTTATACTATTTGAAATTTGCTATATCAGAAATGAAAACAAATTATAAAAATTGTTCAATTAAAACAAGCAATAGCTGGGTGCGATGGTGCATACGTGTAATCCCAGAGGCTCAGGAGGCTGAGGTAGGGGGGTGGTGAGTTCAAAGCCAGCCTCAGCAACTTAGCAAGCCCCTAAGCAACTCATCAAGATCTTGTCTCTAAATAAAATATAGAAAAGGGCTGAGGATGAGGCTCAGTGGTGGAGTGCCCCCGGGTTCAATCCCTGGTACCAAAAACAAAAACAAAAACAACAACTAAAAACCCCAGCAATAATAAACCTATTATATGTTACCATAATATATATATATATATATATATATATATATCTCCCCGTATTTTTCCAAACAAAATGACTGAGATATCATTTTAGTACTTTTTGTACATCTTTTCTGTTCATGGAAGATAGATTGTTACGCTGTTTCCTGCCATTCAGTCTATCGAAATATATTGCTCTGATAGAAGATGATGTAGACAATCTGTCCTTACATAGATATGTAGTTTACCTTTTTATGGAAAAGGGACAGTTGTTTTAATAAAATTTTTATATATAGACAACCCCAACGTAGAGGGTTTGTGATTTTTCACCTTCACGGTGGTATAAAATGTACCCACACAATCGTTTTTCAGCACAGTATTTAATAAATTACATGAGCCTAAATGATAACAATTATAAATAGACTTTGTGTTAGGTGATTTTTTTTTCCCCACCAAAGGCTAGTGTAAGTGATCTGAGCACATTTAAATTAGACAAAGTTGGGGCTGGGTTTGTGGCTCAGTGGCAGAGCATTTGTCTAGCATGTGTAAGTCATTGGGTTCGATTCTCAGAACCGCACATAAATAAGTAAATAAAATAAAGGTCCATGAACAACTAATAAAAAAGGTAAGGATGTTTAAAAAAAAGTTAGATAAAGTTAAGCTATGATGTTAAGTGGGTTAGGCATATTGTTTTTTATTAGAGCATTATATTTATACATAGTAGTTGGGTGCCTTTTGACAAAATCATACATGTGTGGAATTTGACTTAAGTCCCCATTCCCTCTCTTCTCTCTCTCCTCCTCCCTTCCACATTCTCCTCCCCCTATTCAACTGATCTTCCTTTCATTCATTTATTTATTTATTTTTGATTGGTACTTTCTACATATACATAGAGGTGAACTTCCCTGTGGCATATTTATATATGCACATTGCATGATTTTGTTAAATTCATCTTGCATTTCCTTCCCTTTCCTTCTCTCTCAATCTCTTTCATCTACTCTACTGATCATTCCTATATTTTTATGATATCTGACCCCACTGCCTGCCCACCTTCTTTCTCTCAATCTGCTCTAGTTTCCACCTATGAGAGAAAAAATTCAACTGTTGATTTTCTGAGTCTGGCTTATTTCACATAGCGTGATGTTCTCCATTTCCATTCATTTACTGTCAAATGACATATTTTCATTCTTCTTTATGATTCAGTAAAACTCTATTGTGTATGCAGACCACATTTTTTTATCTGTTTATCTATTGATGGTCATTTGGGCTGATTCCACAATTTGGCTATTGTGAATTGTGCTGTTATAAACATTGAAGTGGCTGTGTCGTGATAGTATGTTGATTTTAGTTCTTTTGGATAAATACTAAGGAGTAGGATAGTTGGGTCACACAGTGGTTCTATTTCTAGTTTTTTGAGGAATGTCCGTATTGCTTTTCAGAGTGATTGTACTAATTTGTAATCTTACCAACAATGTAGGAGTTTGCCTTTCTCCCCAACATCCTCACCAGCATTTATTATTATTTGTGTTCTTGATAATTGCCATTCTGACTAAAGCAAGATGAAATCTTTTAAAAATTTTATTTATTTTTTTACTATTAGAGCTTTATAGTTATACATAGTAGTTGGGTTCATTCAGATAGATGAAACTCAGTGTAGTTTTGATTTGCATTGCTGTGTGATTGCTAGAGATGTTGAACATTTTTTTCATATATTTGTTGGATATTTGTGTTTCTTTTTTTTAAGAAGTGTCTATTTAGTTCTTTTGCTCATTTATTGACTGGATTATTCAGTTTTTTGGTGTTGATTCTGGATATTAATCCCCTGTCAGAGGAGCAGGTGACAAGGAATTTTTCCCTTTCTATAGGTTCTCTTCATGATCTTAATCATTTCCTTTGCTATGCAGAAAAAGCTTTTTAATTTGATGGCCTCCTACTTATTGATTCTTGGCTTTATTTCTTAAGCTTTAGGGTTCTTTGTTAAGGAGTTGATACTTGAACCTGTATGATGGAGTGTTGATCCCAGGATTTCTTCAAGCAGTTGCAAGGTTTCTGGTGTAATGTCTTTCATCCATTTTGATTTGACTTTTGTGTAGGGTGAGAGATAGGGATCTAGTTTCATTCTTCTATGTATGAATATCCAGTTTTCCCAGCACTGTTTGTTTAAAAAGCTGTCTCTTCTCCAACATATATTTTAGTATGTGGGTTTGTCTCTGTGTCTTCTGTTCAATTCTGTTGGTCTTCAGGTCTATTTTGATGCTGATACCATCCTGCTTTTTTAAATTATCATACCTTTGCAGCATAATTTGAGATCTGGTATTGTGATGCCTCCTGCATCCTTCTTCTTGCTCAGGACTGCTTTGGTTAGTCTGGATCTCTTATTCTTCCACACAATTTATTTTTTTTACAGTGGTGTAAAATGTTACCCATACAACCATTCTGTTTTTCACTTTCAGTACAGTGTTTAATAAATTACATGAGCCTTAATGATAACAATTAGACTATGTGCTAGATGATTTCATCTCACCAAAGACTAATGTAAGTGATCTGAGCACATTTAAGGTAGGCAAAGTTAAGCTATGATGTTCAGTAGTTTAGGTGTATTAAATGCATTTTCATCTTGTAGGTTTATCAGGTGGGTAACCCCATTTATAAATTGAGGAACTTATATAATTGTGGACATTCAATTTAAAAAAAAATTTTAGTTGTAGACAGAAACAATACCTTTATTTTTATTTATTTATTTATTTATTTTTGTGGTGCTGGGGATTGAACTCAAGGCCCTGTGCATGTGAGGCAAGCACTCTACCAACTGAGCTATATCCCCAGCCCCAGTACCTTTATTTTATTTATTTATTTTTATTGGTGCTGAGGATTGAACCCAGTGCCTCACATGTGCTAGGCAAGTGCTCTACCAATGATCCACAACCCTAGCCCTCAATTTTGATATTATACCAAAATTCAACAAGTGGTTGTTTCTTAAGGGTTAGTTGCTTTACCCTGGGTGTCTTTCTGTGAGCCTCTCCCAAGCAGTAAGGGCCATTTTAAATGAAAATTTGAGCATTGTCTTTTGAGATTATTGTTTACACAAAGTAGAATAAGAAATACCAATCTTAAATTTCATTATACTGTTAAATAACATTTTACAAAAGAAAGCTCTCTATCTTCAAAGATGACAAATATCACCTTCTCCTGTGCACAGGATTTTTTTCCTTGATAGAGCCATAGCTCATATTATTGTTCCTCTTTTTAGGAAGTGAAAATTTGAGTTAATGGTTTCTGACATACTGCCTTGATAAATATATGTTAAAATATTTTCTGTTGGAATGCTTTTATTCATCTTTTCAAATCCAGTTTAGGTTCATTACCTTAGTTGAGTGAGTAAACTGCCTTTCAGAAACATTCTTAAACCAGCTTAGAGTTAAACTTTCAAATCAACAAATATGTCCAATAAATTAGGCAGCCACTTTACTTGTTTACAATGTTTCAATGTCACTAATCCACAATTTTGTGTTTATCTCTTTAAGATACACACAGGTTTACAGCACCAAATAATCTGGCCTTGTCAGCCCAGCTGTGTTCCACTGGATGAAAAACTCCTGCCCCAGCTTCTAAAAGAAGCAGGCTATACCACCCATATGGTTGGAAAATGGCACCTGGGAATGTACCGGAAAGAATGCCTTCCAACCCGCCGAGGATTTGACACTTACTTTGGTAATGGAAATGCCTGTGTTTCTTTAACGACTCAGACACTGCAGTCATCTCATAAAACACACCCAAGTGTAATCAATTGAAACAACTGGAAACTTGAACACAGAGTGAATCAATGCAGTGGAGCTGCTTTCTAATGTTACTTCTATAAACAGGGCTCTGTGCCAGCCTGAGTTGGGCATGTGCCCACAGCAGGCCAGAGCACTAAGCACCACCTTGGGGCTTTGGAAGAGTTGCTACCTACACACCAGAGACCACTGTGCCCTCTGAGAACCTTCCCCAGAGGGGATGCAGGCTGATTTTAAATTATGGGCAAAAACCAAATACAAGAGTATTTCCCTTTTCTCTGATAAGCAGATAATGAGGGGAGGGAGTAGGGAAGGATGGAGGAGCTTTGGATTGGGCAGAGGAGAGGGGAGGGGATATATGTGGTGGGGAAGGACTGTGGAATGAGATGGACATTCTTACCCTCTATAGGCTTATGATTACACTACCAGTGTGACTCTGCACCAAGTACAGCCAGAGGAAGGAGAAGTTGTGCTCCATTTGTGTAGAATGTGTCAGAATGCATCCTACTGCCATGTATAACTAATTAGAACAAATTAAAGAAAAAGAATATTTCCTTTACAAAAGTTCATATATTTTTTCTCTCCCTGGACTACATTCAGGCTTTTTTTTTCTCTCCCTGGAGAGGGTGGGAGAAGACTCTTCCATTGGTGTCTCTCTCCCATCTGTGAGATCTGTTTTTAGAATCACTAGGTTACAGAAGATCAACTTAAAAATCAATAATAATAAATTGGGGAGGACAAATAAAAAATGGTAATAGGAAGATAATAAGAAAATCATAAGCATTTTTTTGAACTTGGTAGCCCTATAAAAATAAATGTGAAACCTAAAGTTTGTTTTAAAATGTGCCCTCTTTCAACCTATTTTAAACTGGGCCTTAATTAATAACCTATATATCTTGCCAGTAACTATGTATTTTTCTGTCAGGTTCTTTTATATTGAGCTATCTTTCTGTCTAGTTGTCTTGCTGTCTACCTGTCTCCCATCTGCTTCTTTGTTCATTTACAACCTGCCAAAGCCAAAAAAGGAACACACACTGAACATAAAAAGTTTCAATAGAGTAACAACATTGAGTGAAGAGAAAAAGATAAAATAGTTTAATGGCATCAGATTACAAAAAAAAGCTTCCTGGCTCTAGGTGGGCTTCACATTCATCTCTAAGATGTGAGGCTTCTTATGTACAAAGTAAAAAAGAAAAAAGTAGAAAGGAAGGGAAGAAAAGAAAAAATCTGTAAGAGTCACATTATTCACAAGATAAATGGAAACAAGATCTGCAGGAATAATAAAGCATTTTCTGTCTTTTAGACCTGAGAGAAGTTTCTCCTTTGGGACAGGTAAAATGGACAACATCCTCAAAAATATCATTTTAGTAATAAATTGCTTATAGATACACCTTGAGATGTTCTCTTCCATTCAAGCTAGGGCCAAAGTACAAAAATACAATTTGGTACAAAGGAATGTGCATGGAGGCCAAAACAGTGTGGTCATAGCACATGCTTTGCTGGTTCTCGGGTTAAAAATCAGACAGGAGAGCACTTGTATGCTCTCCCACCCAGGTGTTCCAGCAGACAGTACTAATCAACTATGATGTTCTTTTTGGATGAACCTGAATATATCTTCAGTACTCTTATATAGCTGCCAAAAATCAGGCTTGAGTATATGACCACTTTGCTATCTTAGAAGTTCTAGAGGACCAAACTGCTAGTACATTCTTAGATGAGTTGATGTGTATGCTTTGGCAAGAGGATGGACTGTGGATATTTTGAAATTTTTTATTAAAAACAAAGTCATGTACTTAAAAATTCAGTCGGACAAAAAATTGTCTTATGAAAATAAAGAAGCCTGCCTAGATTTAGCCAAACAGTTGAACACCCTATAATTATGTGAAGGGATGCTTGTAGTCAAGAAGAGGATGATGACCACACAGCTGTTACTACTGCTACAACTTGAAAAGTAGACAGGTAATTGGGGGATGGTTGTACAACCCTGAGAATACACTAAAGAGCAAAGAATTATATACTTTAAATGGGTGACTTGTATAATCATGAATTGTGTGTCTCAATAAAGATATGAGATTTTTATTGATTAGTTGTTCAAAAAGCATTTTCCAAATTTTCCCAGAAAAACACAGGCTGCCATCATCTTTAGGCTCAGCATCTGAGTTCAAATTTGGGAACTGCTGTTATGATGAAAAGCACTGTGTGATAGTCACGTGGTTGCCTGGTTTCAGTGTGGCCAACCATGTGAATAGAAGGTTCTGTTTCTGGAATTCCCTTATTTGTAATATGATTTCAATATTTATAACTCATACATCATCTAATCATACATCATCTAATCATATCCTATGCATATATTCTCCCAGTGATGGAAAAATAGTTTACACTTATAGATATGGAATGGAAGTGATTTCCTCAAACGAATATCCACTAGTTGTGAAAAACCCAAACTAGAAGTCCAGTTTCTTATAACCCAGAAAGGTCCAGTTCTGCTACCACATGAGGAAGCTGATAGCTTGAGAGAGACAGTGACTGGGAAAGAAAGTCAGCAGGTTGAAGAGGAGAATTTGTCCTAAAAGTCCATCTTGCTTAGGTGGTTCAGATACAAAGCTCATGTAAGGGTTTTGGGATGTCGGGGTGGATTTTAGACTCAGGCCCAGATCAGGGTCATAAATGTGGGAGTCAGCTTTTCTGACACACATGCTGTAGTTATCTGACGTCACCAATTCTGGGTTCTGTAACTCTGTAAGAAGAGTTACTAATTAAAAAGTTTCCTTTTTCGGGAACAGCTAACCTTGCAGTTGTTTATTAAGACATAGATCAGGGAAGAAAGCAAAAGGCAACTTCTGCCAGAGAACAGTCTTAGCCCATTAGGTGGCTTCCATCAAAGTTTTCAGCTACAGCACAGCTAGTGCACCACTAATAATATATTGCTCAGCTGTCTGACCTCCAATAATTAGGGGTTTTTAAATCAACTCAAAGCAAGGGAAGCTAGAATGTTTATTTAGATTTTCCTCAGTTTCATCCTGATGACTCTTTGTTTGTTCATGTTTTTTTTTTGTTGTTGTTTGTGTTTTGGTATGAGGGATTGAACTCAGGGGCACTCAACCACTGAGCCACATCCCCAGCCCTATTTTGTATTTTATTTAGAGACAGGGTCTCACTGAGTTACTTAGTGCCTCAGTTTTTGCTGAGGCTGGCTTTGAACTTGTGATCCTCCTCTCTCAGCCTCCCAAGCTGCTGGAATTACAGGCGTGTGCCTCTGCTTCCAGCTTAGGGCCGAAATTATTTTCATGGATACGTTTTCTTTTCTGTTGCACATTAATTAGCAAACATATTGGATTTCCTTTTCTGTTATATATGCAGGAGGAACGATTACCATATCAAAAAATACATTAAGACCAAGGATTTAATTATATTCAGGACCTTGAATTTACTAGATCATGATAAAGAAGGAATTAATTAAAAAGAATTGATTTATTATGTAAACTGGGTAAGGCTCTTAATTGTCATTGTAGAGAAAGTTCAGGACTTGGGGAAAGGGCTGGGCCAATTTTCTCGTCATCATTTTAAAGTGAATAAGCAATATATATCAGCAGATAGCTAACAGCCCAGTAGTTTCTTTTTAATAGCTTTATCAAGGTGTAAATCACGTGTCATAGTGTTTCTCCAATTAAGGTGTATAATTCAGTGATTTTTAATAAATGTACAAGGTTGCCCCACTAGCATAACAATTCAATTGTAGAACATTTTCACCACCCAAAAAAGAAACCAAACAGCGTTAATCATCACTCCCCCTGTCCCCCAGTCCCTGCAGCCCCAGGCAAGCACTAATCTTCTGTTACTATAGATCTGCCTGTTCTGACATTTATGTACATAGAAGCATAATAGGCAGCACAGTTTATTTTATTACTTTAGGAAAATACAGAACTTTTGCAGAAACAACTGTTAGTTGAGAAAATTCATTTTCTTTTACCTTTAAGTTTAAATTGTGAGATAGGCAATTAATGCTGCTTAAATTGGGAGCAAAATTGAGATCACTGTAGGTAGAAAAATCAAAGTGCAGTGCTCACACTTCAGTTTGGTCTTTTGGCACTGATAGTTCAGCTGTGTAGAGGGCCTTTCTTTGGAAAGGTTTGTATCTTTCACCAGTGGGTGTCAGCATCTGACTGAAGATGATCCTCCTAGAGAGCAGGGGCTATAAATAACCCGGAAGCCAGCTTCCCATCCTCAGGAACAACAGATGACATTATTTGAATCCTGTGCTTATTTATATGATCTCCTTGCAAGAAAAACTTGCAACAAGTCATATTAACCATATATTATTTTTGCCACTAGGCAGCTTTAAAGGAGTAAGATCTTACCCCTTTTGCTGAAATTGAGCTCTGTTCTTCTAAAAACATATTTACATGAAACCACTCTCTTTGAGAGTTACGTGATAGAGTCTGTGTTTGTAAAGACTTGAGTGAGAATGGATTTGAATTTTTACACAATAACATTTTAATGACTTCTGCTACCAAATATAGAGATGTTAAGGAATGTTGCTCTGATTAGCCTTGTCGTTTGATTAGCCTTGTCATGAGTAATCAATTGCATTAAGCAATTAAATGCTGAAACATGAGTTTAACAAGCTTTATGCTATGCAGACTATTCTTGTCTTCCATTCTTGTAGGATATCTCCTAGGCAGTGAAGATTACTACTCTCATGAGCGTTGTACCTTAATTGAGGCTTTGAATGTCACACGATGTGCTCTTGATTTTCGAGATGGTGAAGAAGTTGCAACAGGATATAAAAATATGTATTCAACCAATGTGTTTACCCAGAGGGCTACAGCCCTCATAAATAACCATCCTCCAGAGAAGGTAAGTCTTGCTTCTTTAACTGATACCAAAATCTTGTTAAAATAGGAAGAAGTCACTGTTGTTTTGGGGAAAATCTATCAAATTCTAAGAGGATTGTTTTCAAGTTTTAGAGCACATCAGAATCAGCCTTGGAAGCTTGTGAAAATTAGAGTCCTGGAGCCCACCTCTGAGGTGTGACTTATTAGGTCTGGGAAAGGTCCATCTATCTGTACCTTAGAGAAACTCTCAAAAGGTGATTCTGGAGAGAGTAGTCCTTGGGTGGCACTTAGAAGAATATTGTGTCCTATAGCATTTTAGTAGAAATACATTTTATTATTTTGTTGTTTTGCGTGCATGTGCTGTAAGTAATTAGACTCCTTTAAAAGTGGAAATCAGATTATTTATGAGATGAGGCTTTATTATGGCAAACTTTCCATCAAGGAATCCACAAATTTTGGGTTCAGGGAAAGTCCTCTAACTTTCAATCACTCCTTCCCATCCTGCCCAGATCATTTTGACTATTCTAGGTTATTTTCTTTTTTCTTCCTTTCTTTTTCTTTTTCTTTCTTTCTTTCTTTTTTTTTACATTTGCATGTTAATTTTAGAATCAATTGGTCAATTTCTACCAAGAAAGTAAAACAAGTGTCAGTTTTGATTTGGATTTCACTGATGCTATAGACCAACTTGTGGAAAACAGACATCTGAACAATATTGAGTCTTCCAATTCATCAACATGGTCTATAAAGAAGCCTGTTTTTCACATTCACCATACTAGAGCTGTTTTGTCTGTCATGCACTGACTTACATATAGGGAAAGGTAAAGATAGACAAGAATCTGAATAGCTCTAAAGCCAAATTCTCTAGATTTAGCCTATAAGTGCTTTTGAATGTGACAGATACTTGTGTTCTCAGAAATGAGGCTCAAAAGATGGCTTCATGAAGAACTGTATTAGCACACTCACAAATCAGTCCTTTTGTGGGACCTGGACGTAGCAAATTCTAGAATATGCAATGTTATCTTGTTCTAATTTCCTGCACTTTGGCTCTTTGACAATGCTTGGGGGTCCCTGGTGCAGATCACAGCGTGGATTATGGCTTACATACATGTCCAGACTTAATGCACTGCTGAAGACTCCCTTTTTGGTATGGAATCTCCCTGGCCCTGCCTTTGCCTACTCTAACTCAGTTTTGGGGATCTTCTACTCTGTTCCCAGTTTTGCCCCACTTCTTGGTTTTTATCAGCTTAATGCAGACATCTTGGAGTAACCATGCCTGCTATGGAACATAGAAACAAAAACATTTTCTCAAATATATAGAAATACACAGGTTTTAAATCTAAATTTAAACCAACATTCTGGTAATTAAGGCTTATGTTCTCAGTTCTCTGCTGTATGCTTGGCATTTTGTAGATACAACTTAACACCAAAAGAACAAGGTAAAGTTTTAAGGGAACCATTTTATAACATATAGTTAAACAAAATGACTTAGAGAAGTCACTTGGTCAAGGTCACAGAACTTTTGAAAGACAGAATCAGAATTTAAATCCACAGTCTCTGACTACAGAGCTTATCCCCTTAACCAACCTCCCCAGTTCACAGCTAATATCCAAGGCCAAGGGTTCTGAGTCCCAGTTCATGATTCAACTTAACTGTTCTAGTCCTGACCATTTATTAGAATTACCTGGGAAACTTGTAAGAAATAGTGATGTCAAATATTGTGATTCATTGGTGTGAGGTGGTACCAAGGCATGGGTATTTTATTTACCACCACCTCCTCCCCCAACACACACACCTCCTGCCAGTGATTCAGATGTGCAGTCACTATAGATACCCTCTACAATGAAGGGCATTGATGTTCAGGGCTCTCCCCTCAAACAGAGGTGAGCAGAAGCCAACTATTTTAATTATGCAACCACTGTAATCTTCCTACAAAAAATTTCATTCCTATTAAGGAACAATGAAGTATTCTATCACAGTACCCTCAACATTAAGCAGATAAGAGGAAGAAGATGGGGTGAGATAGCTCTCTGGGTGAACTGTCTTAACTGGGACAATGGGGAAAGCATTAGAACTGAGGACATCGGAAGGCCCTGAGAGCTTGCAAGACCTGGAAGGGGTGCTGTTAGCATGATGCTGTTCATAGACAGCATTATGGAAATCACCAGGTGACAGGATGGTCCTTATCCTACAGCTGAAACATGCTGAAGAACTTTCCATCATATCATTCCCAGTGTGTTCAAAGTTTCAAACACAAATATGAATGAATGACATAATTAATAGTTGAGTAGTAACCCCAAAATATTTGCTTAAGACAGCCTGTGTTTACATTACCAGTTCTCAATAAAACAATGCATCTCACCATTTTCAGGAGCTATGCTTTTCATCATCTTAATCAGTGTTTAATTCTGTGCTAATGTCTCAGGTGCTGTTTATAGACTGTAACATAGGCCACTTGTTCAGGTTGGAAGTCATTAAAGAAACACAGGCCAACTTAAAACTGTGCCTATTTTAAAAGGGCACTTGAGGGGGGAAAGCATATGGAGTGTTTTGTACCAACACAGTTGCTGTTGCTGGACTCAGGGTCACACTAACAGAGTGACTTTGCATGGGTTAGGAAGAACCATTCTTTCTCCTCTTCTGCATGATGATTCCACAGCAGTAACATTACATAGTAGCATGTTCATAACATATCTTCCTGTTGAAAATGGTTCCCATGGGCTGTGGTTGTGGCTCAGCGGTAGAGCACTTGCCTCGAATGTGTGAGACACTGGGTTCGATCCTCAGCACCACATAAAAATAAACAAACAAAAGTATTTTGTCCTTCTACAACTAAAGAGAGAGAGAGAGAGAGAAAGAAAAAAGACGAAAAAAAGCAGTCCCCACAGTGCTTTGCGGAATAACAACAAATGTTATCCAACATATATCATCTACTAGAAGCTCTCTAAAAGAAAATGCTATTTTCTAATGGAAGACTCTTACTTTATCCTGGCACAATTTGGAAAAGAATGTCTTCATTTGAACATTAAAGATAGAATAATAATGTCAACACCTCTCATATGTTTTTCCCCATTTATACTTTGAGAAAATATATAAAGAAATGAAAATAAATGTTTCTTCCTCCCTGATATAAAGCTTCTTATCACGGGGCAGGTATATTTAGAGTATGTGTCTTAAGGAGCCATTTGGCATAATAGGAAAGGTCAGAGAACCTCTAGTGTCTTAAACATGAATATATTAATAGCCTTGGGTGATAATACTGAACTTTTTTTATGTAATACTAAGTATTTAGTCATGATTTCACATCTAGGATTACATTTTATATTCCCAAGACACCTGCAATGGTACAGTTATGACTAAGTTGATGAGAACAGGAATACAGACCCAAGGGAAAGCAAAGGAGAGACGAGGCTCCAGCATGAACTCAGAGATCAGTGGAGGCTAACGTGCAGCTAGGGCTGCAGTTATGTCAGAGGGGCCATCCGGTCTCCAAGGCCAAGCAAGGGTGGGCTGGGACTCCAGTCCATAGACATAGTAACAAGGAACCCATCCCCAGGATGGTAGCGATTTGTTTTGGGCCAACAGTGAGCTGAGGCTCAGCTACAGCTGGTTACAGGGAGGCTTGTGGGCCAAGTGACTGTAGCAAGGTCCTGATGGTGGCTGGAGAACCTTGGAGCCCTAGCTAACTGCTCTTTCTACTGGGCCACCATGTGGTAATAAAAGCGCTATATGTTTTTTTCCATTTTAAAAATAGTATAGAAATGCATTCATTTAGTTCTGATGAATAATGAGTTGTTTCATGAATAACATTCACTTGAGTGCTGAAAAGTTTTTTCCCCCCATAGTATCTCAAGTGTGTTTCTTTGTCCTAATTTTGTGAGATAGGCTGCTGTACTACACATTATTCTGTCTCTTCCGGGTGACCTAAAGCCATACACATGTGTGAAAGACTGAGTGCCCACAGTAAATGGTAGACTGTTGCTGATGAGATGGGGGAAAAGATAATTATTTGTTCAAAGAATACATTTTGTCTTAGGAGACTAAGTTATCAGGATCTGGCCAGCAGGTAGTGCTTTACATAGCCTTTGCATAGCCTGCGACAGTCACCTCACCCTTCAGAGCTGGTTTTCACTCCTCTGTTATGTCCCTTCTGTTTGAATCAATAGAAATCTGACCACTGTATCATGGAGGCTGCTGTAGTTTTATATTTTTAGCCTCCCAAGAGAAAGGGTGATGTTTTTAGCCACTAAGGAATAATCATGGAAAAGGTTTCCAAGTTTCTTTTTGAAATGTGTTTAACAAAGTGAGTAGAACGATTTCCATGCTGAATATTTGCAAGACTCTTTAATAGTGACTCCAGAATCATTTTTTCCTTGTGTGGTTACAAGGGCTCTCCCTACCATCCTTCTCTGCATTACCTTTACAAATCCCTTGCTGACTGTGACAACATGCCCTCTTTCCCCCTCCTCTTCTTTAGCCATGTTGCTGCTAGTGACCTGTGCAGGGCAGAAAATCTCCACCTCTATCCTATAGAGTCCCAGCTGGGTCCCAGAATTAAACTGACCTAAAATGGAATAGCAGGAGGAAAGCATAATATGGTTCAACATAATGAAGTGAAGGCCCCAAAGAAGTGGTGAGGCAGTTACATATATGCCAAATTGGACAAAAATAGTAAAATGGAAATGTGACTAAATTATGTGGGAGGCTTTACAGATAAGGGTTATTTTAACAAGGTCTGTGCAGAATTCTCTCCATTTGGTCTCCCTGACCTTGAGGATAAGGCTGTGGCCCTTCCTTTAATACAGGTGAGTGTCTTTACATTGGGAGTTTCCATTTCTGCTTTTAAGAAGCAGCACGAAGATCGAAGTGATCTTGCACCTGCTGTTTTTCAAGTGCCTTTAACTTAAATCATCAAATGCCAGAATAGCATATTTTAACCCTTCACCCGATAGGTCAATCTTCTCCTTTCTCCCTCTCTTGTTCCTCCTCCACCCTGGGTCATAGACTTATGTTCGCAAGTGTCGGGGCTCAGGAAATGGTACCTGTAAGCATTGCATTTGGCATGCCGAGTACTTTGAACTGAGGGACACTGGAAGATGACTCATCAACAAGGCCTTTCTGGCCTTCACCTGTCCTCCTCTCCTGCTGCTCTTTCTCTATGTGGACATTCCTTACTCCATCACAGGGATGTATAATATATAATTTAAAATAACTTAACAATGAAGAATGAAATATGAGCTCCTCCCATCTGCTTTCTAACCTTTTCCCATTCATGTATGAGATTTAAATACCTCAGATACTTTAACAGAATTACATGTTTATTCTTGGCCTGAACACCTTGTCTCTTTGAGGGTTTCCAACTCATTGAAGAATTCGGTAGGAGCACAATAAAGGGAATACCTTTATTCTCCTTTTTAAAAGGAGAAACTGGCCTGGAATACCACAGATGTTCAGTGCCTTAACTTGGCATCAAAGATAAAAAAGAATAGGTGGATTACAGATAATTTCCAGGAGTTGAGTTGGTCTTACGTTTAGTCCTACATCAAACTAACAAGGCATGGTGTTTACTTGTTTTCTCATAAAATACGTAAGAACCATAAAACTTTCCTAAAAGGTAGGGACTTATTTTCAGCTAAAGCAAAAGGGTAAAGCATCTTTTGATAGGTAGCCATATAGTAATAGTGTGGTTTGCAACAGAAAATTGCTCTTCAATTAATGTGGGCTTGAGCAAGTCATATAACTTTTTAAACTTAACTCATCTATGAAATGGATATTACATAGAGCTATTTAGCTATTCCAATAGCTAAACTGTGAGACCAACCTAGATGCCCTTCAATAGATGAATAAATTTTAAAAAGTGGCATATGTACACAATGGAATATTACTCAGCAATAAAAGAGAATAAAATCATGGCATTTGCAGGTAAATGGATGTGTTGGAGAAGATAATGCTAAGTGAAGTTAGCCAATCCCCAAAAAACAAATGCTGAATGTTTTCTCTGATATAACGTGACTGACTCATAGTGGGGTAGGGAGGGGGAGCATGGGAGGAATAGGCGAACTCTAGATAGGGCAGAGGGGTGGGAGAGGAATAGGGAGGTAGGGGGTTTGCAATGATGGTGGAATGTGATGGAATGTGTACATGTATGAAGACATGAATTGGTGTGAACATACTTTATATACAGAGATATGAAACATTGTGCTCTATGTGTGTAAAAAGAATTGTAATGCATTCCTCTGTCATGTATTTAAAAAATAAAGTCAATTAAAAAGTAAATAAGAGATAATATCTTAATTATTATCAGAGTATCTAATACATAGATAACATTTAATATATAGATGCTATTATGATATTATTATTTGTTTGGACCAGGCTGTTCTAGGACTCTGGCTTTATTTTATTTACTTATTTATCTTATATCTTTTGTTATATTTTTAAACATTATTATTGACACATAATTTGTATATGATAAAATTCACCCATTAAAAGTTTATAGTTCCACAGTAAGTTCAGGAGTTGTGCAATCATCACCTTGATCTGAGTCTAAGACATTTTCATCACCCCCCCGAAACCTTAAACATATTAGCTGTCACTCATCATGCTCTCCCCACAATTTCCTACATCCCCAGGCAACTACTAATCTATTTCCTATGGATTTGCCTACTAGACATTTCATATAAATATATGATTATGCAATACGTGGTCTTTTGTGATTGGCCTCATTCACTTAGTGCGTTTTTAAGGTCCATCTATGTTGTATACTTTATTTCCTTTACTGACATGTATGCTGAAACTATACCATATTTTATTTTTCTAATCAATGCATGGACTTTGGGCTGTCTCTACTTTTTGGTTATTATGAGTAATGTTGCAATGAACCTTCATACAAGTTTGTGGATATGTTTTCATTTCTGAAGAAATGGAAATGCTAGGTCATATGATAACCCATGTTTAACAAGTCCAGGAACTCCCAAACTGCTTTTTTTTTCCAGTATAGATATCCTTCTAGCAATGAGGGAGAATTCCAATTTCTCTATATATCCTCACCAACATTATTGTTATTTTCCATTTTTAAAATTAAAACCATCCTAGAGGGTCTGAAGTGGTATCTCACTGTGGTTTTGCATTTTTGTTTTGCATTTTCTAATGATTAATGAAGTTGACATCTTTTCATGTGCTTGTGGCTATTTAACTACCTTCTTTGGAGAAATAGCTCTTCAAATTCCTTGCCCATTTTATAGTCCAGTTAATTTTTTTTTGTCATTGAGTTGCAAGAGTTGTTTCTATATTCTGGATATGAGTCCCTAAACACATATATGACTCACAAATATTTTCAATGCATTCTGCAGGTTGTCTTGATATTATTTTTATTATGATAAATCTAGAGTGTCTTATCCTTCTGTGTTTAATTCTTCCATGCCCTTGTAACTGATGCGTACAACCTCTCTTTCCAGCCTCTGTTTCTCTACCTTGCTCTCCAGTCTGTCCATGAGCCCCTTCAGGTGCCTGAAGAATACCTGAAGCCATATGACTTTATCCAGAATAAGAACAGGCATCACTATGCAGGAATGGTGTCCCTTATGGATGAAGCAGTAGGAAATGTCACTGCAGCCTTAAAAAAACACGGACTCTGGAACAACACAGTGTTCATCTTTTCCACGGGTAAGTCTGTCAATAGGAAACTCATCTCTAGGCAAAGCCTAGGACATGGTGTTCGATAAGTGGAATGAAGACAGATGGGAGCAGTTAGCATTTCCTTATTAAAACAAATTCTAACTGCAGTAGGGGAGACATGGTCATAATGGATAGAAAGATGTGTCTAAGGAAAAAGAATTACGGGCTTGTCCTCCTCTCCTTCAGCTGTTAAAATATTCTGGGAGTATGTTCAAAAACAAGCACTCGCTGACCGAGTAAATGATGGACATCGCTGATGCCCAGGGCAGCTGGGTGGCGAGTCCCTGTAGTGGTCTGTTCTTACCTCACTGCAGCCAGGCCATCTATGACCGTGACTGTGACTGACTGGAGGGGACTTTGTATCAGTGCAAAGAGACAGATTGTGACATGGAGACAGATGAGAAATGGAGCCAGTTAAATTGGGGCTTGAATCCCCAGTTATAGATTTATTTTGTATTTGTTTTCTGACAATAAAAGTCATACATGTTGATTACAGAAAACAAAAGAAATGAGAAAGAAAATTTGTGATCTCAGGACTTAGAGATAACTTTTGAAAATCATTTTCATTATGGCCATGACCTTTTGATCCTAATCTGTTATGTATTCGATTTTCCCCCCTCTCATTAGCACAGTTTTCTAAAATTTCACCATGATATGCTTTAGGTGTAGGTCTTTGTTTATTCATTGTGCTGTCTACTTGGAAAGTACTTTCTATCTGAAAATGCACAACCTTTTCTAATGGGAAATTTTCTTATATTAATTATTTTGCAATTGTTTGACCCTTCACCTCACCTCTCCCCATCCTCATTATAGAATTCCTGCTAATTAGATGTTAGGTCAATCCTCTAGAGTTTTTAGTTTTTATTTCTGTTATCTTTTTATTTCTTCCACTGTTTGGAAAATTTCCTGATCAGTATTGTGTATATTTTTAATTGAATTTATTTTAACTGCTGTGTTTTTAATTACCAAGAACTTTTTTGTTTTTGATAATTCCTTTTTTTGTGAAGTTTTGTTTTTATTATATATATATTATATATATATATAATATATATAGCATTTCCTTATTAAAACAAATTCTAACTGCAGTTTATTATATATATGTATATATGTGTATATATATATATATATAATTTACTTCTCCAAAGCTGATGTATTACCATTATTTTCATGAGTATGTGTATGGAATATAATTTGTTCTTACTCAGTCCCCCGTGTTTCCCCTTTTCCTCCCCTCTTCCCTCCCCGTCTTCCATTCCTTCTACTCTACTGATCTTTCTGCTATTTACTTATAGGGGTTTTCTTTCTTTCTTTCTTTTTTTTTTAAGTTAGTGTTTTATGGATGTACATGGTGGTGAGATTCACTTCAATATATTCATATATGTACATAGGGAAGTTAGGTCAGATTCATTCTGTTCCATCCATCCATCCCTTTTCTCTCCCCATTGGTCCCCTTCATCTAGTCCACCCATGTTTCTTCTATTTTGATGGAATCCCCCACCCTATTTCTTTCCCACCTACCCCCTCCTTAATTTGGACTAGCTTCTGCATATCAGAAAAAAAAAAACATTAGAACTTTGGCTTTCTGAGTCTGGCTTATTTCACTTAACATGATAGTTTCCAGTTTCATCCATTTACTGGCAAATGCCATAGTTTCATTCTTCTTTATGGCTGAGTAATATTCCATTGTGTGCATATACCACATTTTCTTTATCCATTCATCTGTTGAAGAGCATCTTGGTTGGTTCCCTAGCTTGGCTATTGTGAATTGTATAAACATTGATGTAGCTGTAGCTCTATAATATGCTGATTTTAGATCTTTGGGATATATATTGAGGAGTGGGATAGCTGGATCTTATGGTGGTTCCATTCCTAGTTTTTTGAGAAATCTCCATACCCATACTGATTTCCAGAGTAGTTGATTTGTAGTCCCACCAACAATGACAGTATTGGAGATTGAACCCAGGTGTACCACTGAACTACATCCCCAGTTCTTTTTATTTTTTATTTTGAGATAGGGTCTTACCAAGTTGCTGAGGCTGGCTTTGAACTTGTGATCTTCCTGCACCAGCCTCCTGAGAAGTTAGGATCACAGGCATGCACCATTAAGTCCAGCTTATATATAATATTTTTAAAAGTTTATTTATATTTCTCTCTTTCTCTCTCTCATAAAACTCTCTATGTTCTATTTTAGTTTGCCTCTCATGAAAGTGGTTTTCTCAAATACCTAGTGATCCTTGCCTACTTAAAAATTTGATTGGAAATTTTTAGCATGAGGTCAGGGTTTATTATCTGGTAAATTTTATTGGATGGTGACTATGTAGGGATGAGGGGACTTGTTGAGGAATCAACTTGGTATTCTACTCTAGTTTTCTGGTTTTTTTATGAGTTGTTTTTCTTTGCTTTTAATTAGGCATGTTTTTTAAATATAGCATTAATTGAGTGTTTACTATGTTCAGGACCTAATTCTTTTTTTTTTTTTGCTCTTTTTTTTATTGTTGGTCGTTCAAAACATTACATAGTTCTTAATACATCATATTTCACAGTTTGATTCAAGTGGGTTATGAACTCCCAATTTTACCCCGTATACAGATTGCTGTATCACATCAGTTACCCTTCCATTGATTGACAAATTGCCTTTCTAGTGTCTGATGTATTCTGCTGTCTGTCCTATTCTCTACTATCCCCCCTCCCCTCCCCTCCCCTCCCCTTTTCTCTCTCTACCCCTTCTACTGTAAATCATTTCTTCCATTTGTATTATCTTGTCTTACCCCTCCTTTCCTCTTATATGTCATTTTGTATAACCCTGAGGATCGCCTTCCATTTCCATGCGGTTTCCCTTCTCACTCCCTTTCCCTCCCACCTCTCATCCCTGTTTAATGTAAATCTTCTTCTCAAACTTTCGTCCCTACCCTGTCCTTGTTTACTCCCCTTATATCAAAGGGGTCATTTGGTATTTGTTTTTTAAAGATTGACTAGCTTCACTTAGCATAATCTGCTCTAATGCCATCCATTTCCCTCCAAATTCTATGATTTTGTCATTTCTTAATGCAGAGTAATACTCCATTGTGTATAAATGCCACATTTTTTTTATCCATTCATCTATTGAAGGGCATCTAGGCTGATTCCACAATCTTGCTATCGTGAATTGTGCTGCTATGAACATCGATGTAGCAGTGTCCCTGTAGCATGCTCTTATTAGGTCTTTAGGGAATAGACCGAGAAGGGGAATAGCTGGGTCAAATGGTGGTTCCATTCCCAGCTTTCCAAGAAATCTCCATACTGCTTTCCAAATTGGCTGTACCAATTTGCAGTCCCACCAGCAATGAACAAGAGTGCCCTTTTCCCCGCATCCTCTCCAGCACTTATTGTTGTTTGACTTCCTACAATCATGAAATTCATATGGAATAATAAAAGACCCAGAATAGCAAAAACAATGCTAAGCAGGAAGTGTGAATCAGGCGGTATAGCGATACCAGACTTCAAACTATACTACAGAGCAATAGTAACAAAAACAGCATGGTACTGGTACCAAAACAGGCGGGTGGACCAATGGTACAGAATAGAGGACACAGTAACCAATCCACAAAACTACAACTATCTTATATTTGATAAAGGGGCTAAAAGCATGCAATGGAGGAAGGATATCATCTTCAACAAATGGTGCTGGGAAAACTGGAAATCCATTTGCATCAAAATGAATCTGAATCCCTATCTCTCGCCATGCACAAAAGTTAACTCAAAATGGATCAAGGAGCTTGATATTAAATCAGAGACACGGCATCTGATAGAAGAAAAAGTTGGTTATGATCTACATACTGTGGGATCAGGCTCCAAATTCCTCAATAGGACACCCATAGCGCTAGAGTTAACAAATAGAATCAACAAATGGGACTTACTCAAACTAAAAAAGTTTTTTCTCAGCAAAAGAAACAATAAGAGAGATAAACAGGGAGCCTACATCCTGGGAACAAATCTTTACTCCACACACTTCAGATAGAGCCCTAATAACCAGAATATACAAAGAACTCAAAAAATTAGACAATAAGATAACAAATAACCCAATCAATAAATGGGCCAAGGACCTGAACAGACACTTCTCAGAGGAGGACATACAATCAATCAATATTATGTACATGAAAAAATGCTCACCATCGCTAGCAGTCAGAGAAATGCAAATCAAAACTACCCTAAGGTACCATCTCACTCCAGTAAGATTGGCAGCCATTAGGAAGTCAAACAACAGTTTGCCTTTGTGTATTTCAGGTTTGTCAATCAGTTCAGAAGTGCACATGTGGTTGGTGATTATTCTCTGTCATGTTTTGTTGTGTTGGTGAGAGTCACTTAATAAAATAATTTGAATGGGTTTTCCATCTTTTTCTATGCTCTGTAATAGTTTAGAATGTTTTTAAGATCTCTCTGGTAAAACTGATTTCTGGAAATGTCTTTGGTGGCATTTTAAAAAGTTATCTCCACAGTTAAAATTTTTTGCTTAAGTATATTTAGGTATGGGTCTTTAAGATACTTACAAAGTTAATTTTGCCTGAAATATAGTAAGTCCCTTGATCTGCATGCTGAGATTATTTTTCACTCTAGGAATTTTTCCATGTTCATATTTTAGCTTATTGATTTTGTTCTGCTTGAATTATTTCTCAAAAATATCTTTAATTAGTGGGGTGAATGACTGATTTAGCTTTTTTCTCTCTCTCTCATCCTTTTTAGCTTTTGTCCTTTTTCTCGGCCTTCCAGAGTTCTTCTGCATTAGCAGTAAGACATTTTTTGCAATTTTAAGCCTGCTGTTTTTTATCTCCAATGTAAATTGTTAGGACTGTATTTTTGGTTTCTTTGCTGGCCTTCCTTTCTTTGCCTCAATCAGTTCCCTTTTTTTCTGAGTTTCTTAGAAATAAAATGACCCTTGTTCATCAAGTCCTGACAGCAGGACTTGCTCCTGTGTCCCCCCCACCCCCACCTTGGCACTGTTGCTCCTGCTGTAAGCATTCAAGTTCAAAATAAGCTTGTCAAATAGGTTTCCTGATCTGCATTTTACCAGAAGAAACGAGAACCTTAAGGAGTTAAGTGATTTGCACATCTAACAAATGGAAGAGCCAGAATTCAAACGCAATCTACTTGAGGTCAGTACCTAATTATCCTAGTCAATTGTCTTTTTGCATCTCATCTCTTTTTCCTTTTATCTCAACCCACTGTCCTTTAGCTCTACTTTTTGTCTTTCTACACTCCTGTTCCCAGAAACCATTCTCTTCCTGAATCTTTCTAAACAGAATTTCTTCTAAGCTGTTCATTTTTATGCTAAGTCATTGCAGCTGTGTTCTTCCTCTGATAGAAGTGATGAAGGATCTGTCCACAGCCTCACTTAAGTTTGGCTGAGGGTCTGACTCTAAGGAAACGCCTCATTTGCATTTCTTTCTCCAGAGACTTTATATGTGTTTATTGACAATTCATTGCCTGAAGCAGAATTCAATAATGTGCTATAATAATGTGATTAAACCCAAGGAGAGGGGACCTGGACTGGATGAGAGCGTTGTGATTCATTTTTTCCAGTTGTCTCACTTACATCACTCAGCACTGCTCTTCTTTATGAGCCTGAGTGCTGGGTGCATCCAAAGAAGAAAATGTTGCGTCCTTTAGTACAGAAAAATGTGCCATGAACGAACTTCTTGGTATCAAGCTTATATTTAGTGACAGGGAGAGGTAAAGAATAGATTTTAGGTTTTGATGTTTGGGGAGACTGACTTTTGCATCTCATCCCTTGCCATCTGTACCCATCATCTAAGCCCTTAAGGTGGGCATTCTCAGTGTGCCACCAGGAGCCTGCGGCAGTAGTGAGCATTTTGTTAAAACTGCAGTTCCCAAGGTGATGGCTGCACAGCACTGTGATTACACGGGATGTCACTGAATTGGGCACTTAAAAATGGCTAACTTCATGCAATGTGAATCTAACCTCAATTCTAAAAATTCAGCTTCTGAGGCCCTATCACAGACCTACTGAATGAGAAACCCAGGGCTGAGGTCCCAGGAATCTCATTTTTAACAAGTATCCTGATAATTCTTTTGTGAATAGAAATCCAAGAACCTCTGAGTTCACTCTTACTTAAATCTTGGGAATTTTCCCAACCAGGAAGAGGAAAAAAAAATACATACACACACACACACACACACACACACACACACACACACACACGGCTGCTGGAAACCAACTGGGCTTGAAATTCAACTTCTCCCACATGGTTTACGTTTCAGGTAAATGTACCCATTTCTACAAATAGGCTGTTTGAAAAAGCTGATAATAAAGTTTAAATTTAATGATCTCAGTGGGGTGCAATGATGCATGCCTGTAATTCCAGTGGCTCAGGAAGCTGAGGAAGGAGGATCACAAGTTCAAAGCCAGCCTTAGCAACAGCAAAGCGCTAAGCAACTCAGTGAGACCTCACTCTAAATAAAATATAACATAGGGCTGGGGATGAGGCTCAGTTGAGCACCCCTGAGTTCAATCCCAGATATCCCCCCCGAAAAATTTTAAGGTTCTGCTCTTCATGCCCTTCCTGCATAAAAAGTACAACATTGACGGATTAATGCTACTCTCTCTGTCACTGTGATACATATGACAGTGTTGCCTGTGTCATTACAAATGTTGTCTGTGTCATTACAAACACGTCATTGTTTTCTTTTTCTACAAAGACGATCCTTCTAACCTTTCTCTGATAGAATCTGGTCAGAGTTCGAGTCCTGACTGTGCAGCCCACGAGTCATGTAGACTCCAGCCTTGGTTTCATCATCTATTGAGTGCAGGTTGGCTGGCCACCCATTCATTCACTCAGAGTCTACCCAGGAAGGAATTGCAGAGGGCCTCCAAAGGTGGTGGGAGGCACTGACCAGTTGTGAGCAGGATCATTTTAGGACTGGAATGAAGAGTGGTTGGAACCTTTTGGGCTTCTGACAGTATAGGGGTGGGTACATGGGTAAGGGATGCCTGAGAAAAGGAAAATATAGGGAAGGAAAGACAGATTTAAGAGATACTTAAGAGAGCTTGGACCAAGAACTCTTACTCAGAGAGTCTTGTTACCAGGAAGGTTTATGGTTGTGCAGTTCTGCACTGCTCTGGGTTTTCAGAACTTTTGTCAGTGCTGGGCATAGCCTCGGTGGATCCATTCCTTCCTTGGCACTGGGAGGTATTTGCAGACAAGTGGCAAGGGTGCAGTCTGTGCCAGAGTGCCTATGTGACCCACATAGCAGTCCACAGATCCATAGTCCTGGAAAAAGGGCCCTGTCCCCAACATCCAGTGGCACCAACTTTGAGGAACACTGGATCCTGTTCTTTTCTACTTAGACAAATAAAGTAAATTATTGCAGAACCTAAACTTTTAACATTTATTACCTGAGCTTTCACAAAATTACATGTAATTTAAGACCTCAACTGGAGTAAAAATGAATCTTAACTAATTCCCTTACATCTTATGTCCCTTGCTCCCTTCCATGTGGAATTCCTTTCAAAATAGGTAGCTGGCAAATGGGAAGCTATTTCATGGTTTCAAATATGCATACGCAGTTGGCAGACTTACTAAAATACTACAGAAATTCTGTACCAGAAACATCCTGCAAACCAGTCTGACTGGGTGCTTCAAAGAACCAATAAAACAACATTAAAAATAAAGAACTATGCAGAGCTCTTCAGACCTCAGGATTCTGCTGACTCTATATAACGCAAATAAAATGATGAACTAATCAGAAAGAACTGGTGAAACCTGTAGCTTTGAAAGCTCTCTTGAGAAGAGCAGCTTCCTGTGTGAGCAGAGGCTTATTTATTTTGATTAATCAAGTATTACAGTAGTATTACAAACCAGTATGACTAGGTGCTACAAACCCTATAATGAATTTCTAACAAGGATAAGGAAAACTTAAGTGAATAAATCAGATGGTGTGTCCACACTGTCTCTTCACAATGATGCATTTATTTAATACATCTGTCAAAGAGGAAAATAACAACATAGGTCTCCAAACTATGAGGCTAGAATGATCTTTTCCCTAGCTAGTCCTTAATCTATGGCACATCTTTAGATTTTGTATGTTAATATTCACACCAAGAACATGCCGGATCAATTTAAAATTATATTAGTAAGGCGCGCTAGTTTATTGATTATTTTATTGAGTGAAAATATTAACCAACATGCTTTAAAGGCCCCGGAATAGTCTTATAGTTGTATTTTCCATGAAAAACCACAGAATTCACAATCCCAGACTCTAGGGCAAAGAAGCTTCTCATCCCTTGTTTCAGATTGTCAGTGATTTCTTATATCCCTTATTATATGTGGTAATATTGTTTTATTGTTATTTTGAATTTAAATCAATATTTTCACACTGATATGAAGGGATAGCACTGTGACCTTTCTCTGAGTTTATAATTAATGAAAGCTATACATTGAACTGAACATATTTATTGACTAGATTGCAAGAAATGTTACAATTTGTTTGGGTTTAACTCTCTCCTCTTCTTCTGCATTCCATTTTAAAGGTCATGTTTAAGACGGATCCATTTCTTATATTGTACTCTCCTTTTAGAACCCACTGGAGCCAAACTTCCCTTGGAGATGAGAGGAATTATCATGTTGCACAGGCTGCAAGAAAGGGGGGAGTCAAGTGAAAGGTAGATTCTATATAGATTCTATATAACCACGCTTACAGCAAAGAGAAGGGGCTGACGTAAAATCAGGTCACCATCAAATCAGTTGCAGATGCACAAGTTTACATGTGTCTCATCTGGTACCCGCATCTCTGTCTCCTATAGCTGCCTGGCCAAATATTTACAGATACAAAATCTATAAAAACAGGCTAGAGGCTGGGGTTGGGGCTCAGTGGTAGAGTGATCACTTAGCATGTGCAAAGCCCTAGGTTTGATCCTTAGCACCACATAAATATAAATAAACAAAGGTATTGTGTCCAACTACAACTAAAAAATAAATGTATAAAAAAACAGGCTAGTGGTTAATATGTGTCTGCAAACAAATGTTACTGAGTGTGTGACTGTTGAGGACTCCTATTTGGACGAGGTGAGCACTATCTCAGCATAAAGAAGAAAAGGGAGGCCCAGCACTTCAACGTATTGACACAGGAGCTGACTTCCTGAACAAGACTCCTGAAGGACAAGAAATGAAATCAGACATCAATAGATTGAATGGCATCAAACCAAAAATCTTCACAGCAAAAGAAACATTCAGGGGTATCAAGAAAGAACCTAAAAAATGGAAGGAAAAAAAAATCTTTGCCATCTGCACTGTAGATAGGGTGTTAATTTCCAGAATATACAAAGAACTCAAAAAGCTCAACACCAAAAAACCAAAGAGCCCAATTAATAAATGGGCAAAGGAACTTAACAGACCCTGCTGTAAAGAAGAAATATAGTCCATCAACAAATATATGAAAAAATGTTCAACATCTCTAGCAATTAGAGAAATGTAAATTAAAACTATACTGAGGTTCCATCTCATTCCAGTAGAATGGCAATTATCAAAAATACAAGCAACAACAAATGCTGGTGAGGATGTGGGGAAAAGGGAATGCTCATACATTGTTGGAGGGACTGCAAATTGGTGCAACCCCTCTGGAAATCAGTATGGTCATTCCTCACAAAAGTAGGAATGGAAGTCGGGCATAGTGACACATGCCTATAATCCCAGCAGCTCAAGGAGGCTGAGGCAGGAGGATGGCGAGTTCAAAGCCAGCCTCAGCAACTTAGTGAGACCTTAAGCAACTCAGAGAGACCCTGTCTTTAAATAAAATACAAAAAAGGACTGGAGATGTGGCTCAGTGGTTAAGTGCCCCTAGGTTCAATACCTTGTACCAAAAAAAAAAAAAAAGTAGGACTAGAACTACCATTTGACCCAGTTATCCCACTCCTTGCCATATATCCAAAGGATTTAAAATTAGAATACATGGCCACATAGATGTTTATAGCAGCTCAGTTCACAATAGCTAAGCTAAGTGCCCTTCAACAGATGAATGGATAAAGAAAATGTGGTATATGTACACAATGCAATATTACTCAGCCACTTTATGACATTTACCAGTAAATGGATGGATCTGGAGAATATCATGTTAAGTGAAATAAGCCAATACCAAAACATTAGAGGCTGAAAGTTTTTGCTAATATGTGGAAGGTAAACCACAATAAAGCGAGAGAGGTAAAGAAGAGAAGTTCAGTAGATTAGACAAAGCGGAATGAAAGGAAGGGAGGAGGGATGGGAATAGTAAAGAGAGTAGAATAAATCTAATATAGTTTTTCTATGTACACATTTGAAAATACCTAAGTGAACCAACCCATCGTGCCCACCCACAAGAATGGAGTCCTAAATAGACTAAGATATATCTGATGCTTGTATAATGTTATCAAAATGGATTGATTCTACTGTCATGTATAACTAAGAAGAACCAATAAAATAAAATTAAAAATAAAGAACTATGCAGAGCTCCTCAGACTTCAAGATTCTGCTGACCAGATATAAGGCAAATAAAATGAACTAATCAGAACTGGTAAAAACTGTAGCTTGGAGATCTCTCTTGACTTGAGAAGGGCAGCTTCCTGGGTGAGCAGAGGTTTATTTATTGCTATTAATCAAGTATTACAATAGTATTACGCCTATCCCTCCTCCTTTTTTGAGATCTTAAGGATCTTATAAGAGCGTCTGATCTCAGAGACTAAGACCCAGAGAGCAACTAAGTTTGTGGTATGCAGGAGGCAGAGTGCTTGGGCACAGTGCTTAGTCACCCACTGATTCTTATGCAGTCTTGGACAAGGCAGTTCAACCTTCAGTATCTCAGTTTCTTCATTTGTAAAATGTGGACAGAAATCCTATTTCTTGATAGGAGTGTTGGGATTGCCAACAGTACCGTTCCTGTGCTTTATAATTATAAGCTCTTGTGATAAAATAATAGCTTAATGGCTAGAGGCCAAACCACTTCTGGCATTTGGTCTCAAGTTTGCATTTCATTTGGTCCTTTATTTTGTCCCATCTGGTTTCTATTTCATTGTGTGACTTGTGAGTCTATTTGTTAATATCTTTGCCCATTCATTCCTTCATTCATCCACTCACTCATCAACTGCATGCTTGCTGTGGGCCATGCCCTCTGCTGGGTTCTGGGGAACAGCGGGGAACAGGGCTGACGGTCCACAGGGGAGAGTGGTCTGTTTCCTAATTGAACAGTCTGCTAGTGGGCATCAAAAAAGCCAGGAATCTTCCCTTTTCAACTGAAGATGATGGTTAGCAATCTGTAGTCAATTACTCTGACAAACTTTTTGTTTACGTTTCTGGTGTCCATTTTCCCCAAATCATGAGGAATTATTTTTAAAGCAGCTTTTTATTCTTAAGTTTGATCAATGAGTGTACAGTATGTTTTGAGAAGCTTATTATTTTCTCTGATACTTTCTTTCGTTCTGCGTATTTCTTAATTCTTTGTTATGTCTGAATTGAAGGTGATTTAGCATGGAAGCTGTTGGACCTGGTTTTGGAGGTTTTATATCATTGATTACAAGGTAGTAAAGTTGAAATTATGCTTTTAATTTATTCCTTTTTTTGAGAAACATATAACCTGAATGAAATTAAATATCAAAAGTTAAATTTTTTTTATTCTTAAGGATTTTGTTTAGTATGTATGAGTGTTTCATATTTTAAGATATGAAATTTATAAAGAAAATTGTTACTGTATGTCCATTACTACTAGGAAATTGGAATTATAAAACCTATTCTGCTTGTGTTATTTAATTTTAATAAATATTTTTGGTTTATATGAATACAAGTTTCTTCCTAAAGTTACCACACTTTTTCTTTTATTTATTATTCATTCAGTTTCCAACTATTTGAAAGTTCTTAAATATATATATATATATATATATATATATATATATATATGTATGTATATGTATATATATAAAACATTATAATAACAAGACATATATATGTAAAATATAACATTAACAGTCATTAAAGACCAAATATTTTACTCTTACAATAATGAATAAACATTATACTTTGATTAAAATTATAACATATAAAGCAAAGAATTTAAGGAGTTTGTTTTTTTTTTAACTCCAAATGACATCTTGAATGTGTACCCTGTGTACCTATATTTGAAAAAGACTCTTTAGGTATTATCAATAATACGAAATAATGTACCTTGTTTGTTTTACTTGTGTAGTTACACTGGTCAGCTACGATAGTAAGCTACATATCATACTATGAACCATCATACTTAAGTTTGAGGATGTTGGAAATGGCATTCAAGTAGGCATTTCACTATTTGGTCTTCCAGGGGTTAATGCAAAAGAAGAGTGATGGATCTGTTTGCCTGCTGAAGTTGAATCTATATTTACTGTGCAATAGGCTTCTTTATTCACAAAAGATACATTCTGAGACTCCCCCCCCCCCCCCGCAGTGAGTGCCCAAAATTTCAGACAGTACTAAACCCTATATATACTCAAACTTTTTCTATACACACATACCCATAACAAAGTTTAATTCATAAATTAGGCATAGTAAGAGGTTAACAGCAATAACTGATAATAAAATTGAACAGCTATAACCCTATACTATAAAAAAGTTACATGATTGTGGGCTCTCTCTCTCTCTCTCTGTCTTTCTCTCTCTGTCTCTCTCTCTCTCTCTCTCTCTGTCTTTCTCTCTCTGTCTCTCTCTCTCCTGTATGCTGCACAAAGAAATGATTCATGTCCCGGGCAGAATGGAGCAGGATGATGTGAGATTTCATCATGCCTCTCAGAACAGCATGCAATTTAAAACTTATGATTTTTTTCTTGGAATTTTCCCTATAGTTTCCAACCAACCCTGGTTGACTTTGAATAAATGAAATCCTGGAATACAAAACCACAGATAATTGGGAGGACTACTGTATAAGATTTTACTATAACACATTAGTGATTCTTTTTAATACTCTCATTTCAGATGCTTAATCTATCTTTAAAAGACTTTAAAAATTTCACTGGAGTGGTACATTTGGAACAATGCACATTTTCTACTTTTTTTTTTTTTTAATACTGAGGATCAAACTTAGGACCTCACAAATACCAGGCAAGCTTTCTACCACTGGGCCACATTCCCAGCCTTTTTTTTTTTTTTTTTTTTTTTTTTTGCCTGTTTTTTAGTCTTCTGCTTCAAACTTGATTTTCACTGCTAACCCAAAATGTTCCTGATAAATTTCAATGTCATTCAATTGCTCTGTCCTGATTATGTATCATTTTTGAGCAATGTAAGAATATACTTGGTATATGATAACCTTTTTTAAAAAATCATCTTTTTATTTTTTTTTAGTTGCCAATGGACTTTATTTTATTTATTTGTATGTGGTGCTGAGAATTGAACTCAGTGCCTCACACAAGCTAGGCAAGTGCTCTACCACTGACCACAACCCCAGCCCTATGATAACCTTATTAACTTTAGAGATTTGGCAGCTGTGAATTTACCTACTGGGGAGTAATAGTCTAATTATTATTTTTGTAATGGAAACGCAATATATCACTTTGTTATTGTTGCCAGGACAAATTATGACAAATCTTAGCAGCTTAAGCAACACAAATTTATTATCATACAGTCCTTTAGGTCAGGAGTCCAGCACAGGCCTCACCAAGATAAAAAGCAGGGTGTCGGCAGGGCACCTTCTTTCTGAAGACTCTGGGGGAAGATCTGTCTCCTTATTTAGGTTATGGGCAGAATTCAGCCCCTTGTGATTGCAGGACTGAGGTCTGCATCTTCTTGCTGGCTGCCTGCTGGGCTGTTTTTAGTGTTTCGAGGCTGCCACTTATTTTTGGACTGTCTTCATCCATCTTCAGAGCCTCCAATGGTGTGGCAACCCCCCTCATATTTTGGTTCTCTCCTCCTCCTTCATCCCTTCATCTCTCTGATGTGCTTTTCCTTTCTCCTTCACTTTCAGATCTCAGAACCGAACCCCTTCCCTACAATCCAGGATAATCTACCTATATTTAGGTCAGCTGATTAGCAACTTTTATTCCTTTTGTAACCTCAGTCCCCTTTGCCGGGGAGGGTAACATATTCACAGGCTTTGAGATTAGGACTCAGACATCTTTGGGGCCATAATTCTTCCTACCACATGCATTCACCCTGGAATGATGGGAAATTCTCGGTATCCTTTCTGATCATCTCCCGTTCTGGACTTGTTTTGTTTCTGAGACAAATGCTCACATCAAATGCAAATGCTCATACTGTTAATTTTGTGTTGACCCTAGCGTCCCCCGTGCCCAGGGCAGTGGGTTCAGCAAACTGCTCTGAAAAACGGACCAAGAAGTGATTCATTTGCCTCCTCCAGAAAAGCCATGTGGACCTAGGACTTGTGAATGATAAGGATAATTAACTGTTTAAAATATTTTTATTTGTGATCAACTGTGAAGGGAAAAACAACTTTGAACAAATAGATGCTTTTAATAATTTCATACCGAAACTTAGGAGGTCAGCTTTAGTTTTCTTGAGAACCCATGGAATGGTTTCTTAGGGATTTTGTTGGAAATCCTGAAAAACAAATAGGAAGCTACAAATAATGATGAAAACCAAGGCCCATTCTCTAATCCACCTTGGGAAGTTGCTTTAATATTTTGTTTTATAAAATAAAAGCCTCAACTCACTTGCATTTTATTGAGCATCTTTCATATGATAAGAAATGTGCTCACCTCTGTGCTCACATATGGAAAAGTTCTAGAGCTTGCATTCTTATCTGAGCAGTAAGACTAGCCATGGGCCCAAACTGCTGTGAAGACTTGATACAACTAAGTTCTAAATTGTAGGGTATCAACAGTGTCAATACTACAGCATTTTGTAGCTGAGAGGAGAAATGCAAACTGGAGTAACATGGGAGGATTTCATGAACAGAGTGGGATTTGATTTGAAAATGGAGGGATGCTGAGACTTGCAGAGGCAGAGGGAGTGTAAAGGGTCTGCTCCTCATGTCACTAGGCAGACAGTAATGATGACGACCAAAATTATAGCCAACAGTTCACAAGCATTTGCCTATCTTAGGCAGTGCCTATCCTAGGCATTGTGCCAAGCACTTTACACATGTGTTGACTCTTTCAATAGGTACCACTATTATGCCCAGTTCCTAGATGAAGAATGCACGGCACTTCCTAAGTGGAAGGGTAACGTCCAGCTTGGGCCTGTCTGATTTCAGAGCTCAAGTCAGTAGGCTGTGACCCAGAAGGAGAACACAGATCACTTAGAGCATGGGAGCCACACAGAGGAAGTTGGATAAGTGGAGTTCTAGAAAGAGCTGGAGATGATTTTAAAGACATTCCCCTACAATCTTATCATTTTGAAAATGAAAAAACAGAGACCTAGACAGGCTGAGCAGTTGACTGATGTTAGAATGGAGACTTGGCCTTGTCTCTAACTCCCAGCCCAGGGCTCTTACCTCCCTCCATAGTTGGAGGGAATACATATGATAAAGATGAAGAAAGATCAGAGTCGCCCAATGGGTACCGGCATGCATCCACAGGCTGCCTCAGTCACGGGTGGGTAGTGGTGGTACAGCAATGTCCGCATAAGACCTCTGGAAATGGTTTCCACTGTGGGAGAATGTAGCTAACTGAATTCCAACTGACACAGAGAGCTATTTGGTCATGAATTTTTGATGGAAATATGTCTTTTTGATCCAGATGTAGCTATCTTCAAGAACTGGGGAAGGACTGACATAGAAAAAACTGCATTTACCAATGATGTGAAAACATCACTATCTACAAAATCTCATTCTTTTCAAACTTCTTTTCTGCCTTCGGATAGTGGTAAATGGGCTAATATTCCCTTTCTCCAGTTCTCCTGATCCATGAGCGGTAAAATGGCTGAAGGCAGGCAGTTGGAGGAACAAAGAGGGCTAAATGACCAGGGAAAAATAGTTTATGAATCAGTAGAAAGTGATCGATTATGGATGTTTTTAGTTGGTAATCTTGAACAGTGTTACTATATAATAGTTAGAAGATACACACCTTTAGGTTTCAAATGTGTACAGGTATTATCAGTTGAAAAACAACAGCCACATGTTGTTGATATCTAACTCTTCCAGAATTTAAACATGGAGATTTACTCTTAAGTAGCTTTTTTTTTTTTTTTAAAAAAAAAAACAGATACCAGGGATTGAACCTAGAGGGGCTTCACTGAGCCACATCCCCAGACTTTTTTATATTTTATTTAGAGACAGGGTCTTGCTGAGTTGCTAGGGCCTCTTGAAGTTGCTGAGACTAGCTTTGAACTTGTGATCCTCCTGCCTCAGCCTCTCAAGTCTCTGGGATTATAAGCATGTGCCTCCGAGCTGGGCTTAAGTAGATTTTTAAAGAGGGAAAAAAAATCCCCAACAACAACAAACCCCAAGAGTGGCTAAATTTTGTCTACTAAAGAGCCAAAACATTCATGTTCTCTTCCATTTTCCTGTCCACATGTGGGTTCTCTTTGAGGGCAGTGGTGCCTTCTGCACATATGTGTGACATATATTCATAATGAAGAGTTCAAGGCTCACTTTTGTGGCGTTCTGACCCAGATTCTGCTCCACTGTGGGTTTGTGCAGAGCTCGCTGTGGCTTTCCAACTTGACTTGAGGCCCCCTCTAGTCAACCGAGGAAAGTGTGCAGGCTCCTTCCTCCTCAGCAGTCTATCTGAGGCTTGCTCTTCCCTGGGGGGCCTGGGAACGCAGGGCTGCGACTCCTGGCAGGAGATGGCCCTGCTGTGCTTGGCTCAGACAGGCCTGCTCATCCTCTGCTTTCAGAAGCATGAGATCCCCCCACCGGGCCTAAAAACAATAATAAAAATATATTTTTTTTGGGAAAAAAAACAGTCTCTTCTCTTGCTGACTTTGGCAGTTAGGTACAAAGCATCAACAAAATTTTTGTATACAGAAATTCTGCCTTCCCAGCTTGTTCCCTTCTGACAGAACAAACCTTAACCTTGTAGGGCTCTTTTTTTTTTTCATGTTTTCTTAATGAGAAAATATTTCAGAGATTATTGGCACCACAGGTTTATTCCTTTCCGGTGGTTTTCACTCTTAACCAACTGTAATCTCTGTGATCTCTTTTATATTTTTCTTTCACAGCATGGGCCACATCTAATCAAGCTCTCCCAGGATGACTATGCAAAGTACAATGTCTTTGCTTTCTTTTCTCTTCTTCTTTTTTAATTATTTCCATCCCAGAGCACTTTCTTATTTATGTAGATAAAAGGTGGGAGGGAGAGGATTTTTTTTTTAAAGAAGAAGGAAAAAGAAAACAAAGAATAAACCTTTAAAATGGCATTCATATGAAATTACCAAAAAATAAAAAAGCTTTATGTATGTTACTCCTGTGATCTGATGACATATTCAGATACACACAAATTAGTTAAAAGTAGAAAAGAAGTGGGGATGAGGGGGACAGGAGTGCTGTGTTTGGACTGAGACTGCTGTGTGGTGCTATTTAAAAAGCTTATGTTAGAAGGTTAGGACAGAAAGATAAGCTTTGGAGGAGAGACTGGTCCTCCTGGAGGCTTCAGAGAGGTATGAGATGTGAATTAAACTGTTATCAAGCCAGAAGTGGAGGCACATGCCTGTAATCCCAGCTATTTAGGAGGCTGAGATAGGAGAATTGCAAGTGTGAGGCCAGCCTGGGCAACTTAGTTAAAAAAAACAACAACAATAACAACAACAAAAACTATTTTAAAAACAAAAAAATGTAAAAGGTTGGAGGATATAGCTCAGTGGTCAAATGACCCTGGGTTTGACCCCCAGTTCTGTGAAAATACAAATAAATAAATAGTACTCAACCAATTGTCAGCATACAAGAGATGAATGGAAAAAGAGGACTGGGCTTTTTAGGCATGGATAGTGACGTGACCAGGGATACAGGAAGAGGGAAGCAAAGAGAGGTTCTGGGCATGGTGACTAGGCTAATCCAGGCTTCCCATTGGTGTTCAAAGGGGCACACAAAATCACAGCACAGACAGGGCCCATCTTTCTGGGATATTCATTTTGCTAGAATATATAGGAGGGAAAATTAAGTAGTTCAACTGGTTAATAATTTAAAACATTTGTGTATTAAAATGAGGTTAAGTTATGGAACAGAGGACAATTAACTTCATGGTTGTTTTTTTTTTAAGTTTAAAATCTCAGGTTTCACTGTTTAATGAAAGAATTTAAAATTCTTTAAAGCAGACCAACTCCAATTTTTTTGTTCCCACACTTTTTAAAAAAATTTTTTAGTTGTGATGGGCACAATACCTTTATTTTATTTATTTACTATTTATGTGGTGCTGAGGATCAAACCCAGTGCCTCATAAGTGCTAGGCAAGTGCTCCACCACTGAGCTATAGCCCCAGCCCTTGTTCACAAACTTATCAAAAGCCTGGGTGGATCAGAATTGCCCTCTGGTCCTTCCTTACAGCTTGAGGCCCAGCTGCCTTTCTCTTAACTGCCCAGAGCAGGTGGGGCAAGGAGTCTGACACTTGGCCATGTGGCAGAGGCAGGTAGGCTACCCCAGTCTGGGCCCAGGCTCTTGGGACTCAATCTGCACTGTGTATCTCCTGCTTCCCAAATCTGGATAGAATTAATGTGGCTCCCCCTAGAGGACCCTTGCTAAGAAAGCAGAGAGAACTAGAGCTCCCTGCTCTCCCCAGGCCCTTGCCCCATGCAGTTCCTTTGTTTTTGGCATGTTTGGGCTGTGAATCATTAGGCAATTCCCTCACCCTTTGCCTCCACCAGGCAAAACCCTCATCCTTCAAAGTTGTCTTTGTCCTTTTCTGAGAGGCCACATGATGTCTCTGCAAGCTAGAGTGGCATCGATGCAGAATTGGGGTGGGTGAAAGAACTTCTAGACTTTTCTTTACCATCCTGGTTTTAATTTATGTGCTTTCTGGCCAGGTCGTTGTTAGAACACCAAACTTGGCCCAGCATGCTGTTATATATAAGCTGTTATAGATAGCATTCTTTTATCATTCTTATAGTCATCTACTGCCAAGTTAGGGGAATTAAGAAAATGACAAGAAGAATCCAGTTAATCCTGTCCTAAATAAGGCCCTGATCTTCATTACTCACTGGAGAAGAGGGCCTGGGTCCTTGTTCTCCAGTGGTGGCCACTTGAGCGTTTAAAATGTGGCTAAGATTACATGAGATCTGCTGTAAGTGAAAAATATTGAATTTCAAAGATGGATGGGAAATACTATTTCAATAATTTTTATAATGATTATATATCACAAATGTTTTTTGATATATTGCATTGAATAAAGTATCTTAGTAAAATTAATTTTAATGGTTTCTTTTTACCTTTTTAAAATATGGCCACTAGGCAATTATAATTTACATATGTGAGTCCTATTCCATTTCAATTGGACAGTGTTACTTTATAGACTGTGGCTTTGTAATTGCAATGGTTTGTGCCTCTTAGAAGTTCTCCAGGGATTGTTTGTTGAAGACTTTCTCTTTTAAAAATCAGGCTGAGATGGGGCTAACACAAAAGTGGGCTGTATGGTTCTGCAAGGCAGGAGCTGTGTCTGGTTAACCTACTTCTTGGGAGGAATGAGTGATGAGGTCACCTTGATTAAGGGGCTCATAAACTGGCTGCTTTGAAGGGAATTCCAAAAACAGTTTTGAGCTTTGACAGCATCACCGAAATGAGGATATTGCCTCCCAGTTATGCCCTTGGAAGCTGCAATTCATTTGGTTGCATAAGTCTGGAATTGGAATTTTTTTAAGTCCAGTTTCATTAATTGAAGTCCATACCTCCAGTGGGGCTCAGCATGCAGAAAAGCACTTGAGCAGGAACCATGATTATGATGATCATTGTTTTATCAATGGGGAATGTGACATGGTGGAGGCAGAGAAGGGAAAGAAAACCTTTCCTGACTGCTCCAAAGAAAATGTTTAGCTTGTGTATCATTATATTATATCCCTTCCTCCTTAGTAAGCAGAAGAAAAATTGTTACAACATATTACAAGAAGGATTATGGGATCCTGGATCAATATATTATTCAGTGCTCATATTGTAAAACATTTTCTTTGAAATTTTAATTATTAGTATCAGTATTGTTGATACTCTTAAAGAGGACAGATGTGAGTGGAGGGACTATGAGGTTAAGGGAATAATTGTATAAACTGGACCCATTTTGCTACCCATACATGCTTTCCTTTTTAAAAAGCAATTTATCAGGCTAGGGTTGTGGCTCAGTAGCAAAGTGCTTGCCTTGCAAGTGTGAGGCACTGGGTTCAATCCTCAGCACCACATAAATAAATAAATAAACAAAATAAAGTTTTTGTGTCCATCTACAACTAAAATTTTTTTAAAAAGCAATTTATCTACAGCCCTATCTGGCTTAAGTTGACAAGTTATGTTACATTCCTCAGCAAACTACCTGTTATCTGCAAGAGAAATGCAAGTTACCCTCAAGACAGACAAGATAGTCAGACACACACACACACACACACACAAACAAGACTTTTGTGACCCTCACATAGAATTCAGGGAGATGAAGATAATTTTCTCCCAATCATAAAATCTGGAGAACAGGTTCTAAATTAGAACCAGCCAGCATGGGCCAAAGTGAGCTAAAGTTGTCATGGCAGTGGGGACTTGAAAGTTGATGTCATCCTGCTGTCAGTCAGAAGTCAAAAGGTAGACCTGGGAAGGACTCTCTACAAACTTCCCTGGGGCCCCCCAATAAAACAGTAGGACAGGAGAGGTGAACCATCCTTCTCCTCTCTGAGAGGATCCAGTTTATCCCTTTATGGTATCCCCTTTTCCATTTCTTCCAATAAACTCTGCCAATTAGAGCCTGTTACTCTGAGTGACATGTCTGACATCTTTCTGGCCTGATTGCAATAATCAGGGTTTGAAGGGGAGCTTTTGCAGTGCCTCAGTTTAGGAAGTCTCCAGCCCTATAACACTGTCAACAGTATCCATGTTTAGGAATATTTTATTTTTAAAATATTTTATTTTTAAATAAATAAAGTTTATTTGGACATGTTCACTATTAGTAAAGCATTTCTCCACAAAATAGAAATAATCATTTGCACAAAAGAAGGCTTTTTTTTTTAAGTCTTTAAAAAATGCCTTTTGTTATAGAACATGCTTTTGTCTTCTATCTCTGGGATATGTCGGAAATAATTGTCACCTTTGCAAATAGGGAAATGATTACGGTGAGGTTATTTGTTGAAAAGCACAGGGGACCGATGACAGAAATGGCTTGAAAATTTAGATCTTTTGTTTTCCATTGTCGCTACTGCATTTATGGTATCACGTGGTTGTATGAGTACAAACTGTCTTTTGTTCTCAATAGCACAGCTTTTCTGAAAACCGAGGAGATGTCTCATTTTTAGGTTCATTTCTTTTTCTTAAATTCTTGCTTTGTTTAATAATACAGTTATTTATAAATGTATGTAAAAGCAAAGAGAGGCAAAGAAGAATTAAATGACTGATCCTGTTCCCTTTCCTTTCCTCCCAACAGTAATAAACAGGATTTGGGCATTCTTGCTAGCTTCTCTAGACTAAATCTCTGTGAAGCTCTGTGACCTTCATTATCACATTCCCACTGCTTTGTCAGCTCATATTCTTGAGGAATTTAATCAATTTTATTGCTACATATGACTGAAAAGCCATGGTATTTATTTTCTCTGCAGGAATTTATTTACTTTTGTTTCTTGGATGGCTGTCCCTTTGGTAATCATATTTCTCCAAGACTTGAAGCACTAATTGAATGTGGAGCTTAAGCAAGATCAGTCCTTACACTGAATGCAGAAACCACATTCCTGTGGATTAGGGGGTGGGCTGTATAACCATCAACTGGAGATCCTCCTGAGGATTGTAAATGAGAAAGAAATGATGGGTCATGATAATGAAGTGCTCCAAGTCTTAAGATAAAGGAGCAGACATAAACAGGCTCTTCCTAGCAGACACTCAGCCAGTCTGCCAAGGTGTGATTCCGTAAGCATTCAGGACTTGAGAAATGTATGGGGCCTTGGGAGTATATTTTTGCCAGGTGTAAAAATAATGGCCCATGGGTCTTTTTCTCCTGTCATGTATATATACAATGTGTGAAGAATAAGAAACCCATTTCAGAAAAGATAAATGTTTTTTAGATGTTGCTATTTCAGGATAGCACTTTGCTTTTAGATTTACCTGCCATTATCTCAACCCCAGTTCAGTCTATTCCCTGAAGCACATTTTATTCTTTTCCTTGCTCTTTTACTGTTCTTGGCTTTGGGCATACATTGCTCATCATAAGAACTTGGTACTAAACTTAATTTTATCCTAACTCAAAGAATGTGCGAGGAATTTGTATTACATTTTAACTTTAAAAGATGGCCCAAGTCAAACGTTTGATCAAGCAGTTTAATGTGCCCCCCAAATCCCCAGGTTCAGTCAATATAGAATTCCCTGGAAAATCTTGTTAATGGTGTACTGACTACTTGGCATCCTGGGAATGGGGAGAGGTCAGAGGCCAGGGCAGTGCAAAGCTGTGGATAAGAAGCTGAGCTGCAGCCTGGTTCAGTGGCACACGCCTGTAATCCCAGTGGCTTGGAGGCTGGGGGAGGAGGATTGTGAGTTTGAAGCCAGCCTCAGCCATTTAGCAAGGCCCTTAGCAACTCAGCAAGACCCTGTGTCTAAATAAAATATAAAAAGGGGCTGCACATGTGGCTCAGTGGTTCAGCACCCCTGGGTTCAATCCCTAGTACCAGACAACAACAACAACAACAATAACAACAAAAACTGAGCTGCTTATAGGACCAGCTGCAGGAGTGTGATTTGTTATGGTCCCAGGAGACACAAAGAGTTTGGAGAGAGATAGGAGAGATAGTATAACACAGTAATTAAGATGCAGCAAGGACTGTACAATCAGACAGAACTGAGCTTAAATCTCCTTCTACCACATACTTATTGGGTGACTGTGGGTACATTAGTTTTCTGAATATGAGTTTGCTTATCTGGATAAACCTTAGTCACAAGATTATTTTGAGAATCAAATGAGAGAATTCACATAAAGCATCTGATACTAGGCCTGGCATAAGTATGAATTTTAGAAATGAAGCTATAATTTTCATCATCATCATCATCATCATCACTTTCTGGGCTTTTATCATTCTGCACTGGTTGGTGAGGACATTGCAGCAGAAATCCCTGGGAAGCACGTTGTAATACAACTTCTGCATCTCTGTTGAGGTCTCACAGGTGCAGTGCAGTTGAAATTGTGCTCCATGGACAGAGCCTGGTACCCCCAGGATGAAAAGGGTCATTAAGCCTGGGAAGGCTTTGAGACCTCACCTTCAGGGAACTGCAATGCACATTTGGAAACTAGGCAGAAGCCTACTCCTCATGCTCCAGATGGGGTTTGAAGAGTGCCTGGAGGAGAAAGATGTGGAGTGAGAGTAACAGGGAAAACTGTAGACTCCATTATAGAGCTCTCGGTCTCTAGGGTATGTTGAGCCTTCAACCTGTATGTTGAAGGCTCAGGCTCTGCAGTTGGGCAGAACTAGGGCAGGCTGGAGCTGAAGACCCAATTGCCAATTACTATCTTTAAATATTACTGAAATCCTTAATACTACTCAATGGCAGTGTTCTGGTTTTAAGGCCTCTGACCTTTCCCCATTCCCAGCATGCCAAGTAGTTGAATATACTATTAACAGAATTTTCCAGGGAATTTTATATTGACTAAATCTGGAATTTTGGGTCCATTAAACTACTTGATCAGAGATTTGACTTGGACCATCTTTTGAAGTTAAAATGAATACCAATTCCTCATGTGTTCTTTGAGTTAGGATAAAATTTAGGTTTAGTCCCAAGTTCTTATGATGAATGTGAGATAGGTATGTTATTGTCCATTATTCAGATGAAGAGATAGGCTTAAGGGACTATGACACAGTACAAAGTAAAAGCACATTAGGTTTTTATTTAGGAATCACACTTATTAAGACAATGTCTATTTTAGACACCTCTGTGCACGGCTGCAGATTCTCCACATCCCCATCTTGCTTCAGCTGCTGGTATGGTGATGAGGTCAGAGCAGGCTTTGGTCAGCTTCTCACAGGGGCACCCAGTGCCTTGCCCTGATCCCACATGTTTTCTGACACTGAGGAACTCACATGTGCATATCCCAGATGTGTTGAGAACCAGTGTCCATCGGGCCACCCCTAGTCATTGGGAACTGGCAGGTAAATGTTTACCAATGTGTTCCCCAGAGTAACACTTCTGAGATGAATTTCATCAGAATTCTCAAAGGGTCACAGTGAGATTGAGCATGAGTCATCTGTGGCAGTGGCCAAACAACTAGACCACACATCTATATGTTGCTTTTCCTCTTTCCCTGTTAGGTTCTCCCAGCCACTCACTCCTGCTATCTGTGATCACTTCCAAAATAAACTACCTGCATGCAAACTTCTGCTTTTAGCTAAGGCAAAAGCAGCATCAAAAGCATTTGCTTATGGGCTGGGGTTATGGCTCAATGTTGGGCACATATGGGGCACTGGGTTTGATCCTCAGCACCACCTAATAAATAAATAAATAAGTGGATGAATGAATAAATAAATAGATAAATATATTGTGTCTATCTACAACTAAAAAAAAAAAACTTAAAAAAGCGTTTATTTATAACCCCACGTTCTAATTCCCATTGTCTTTACCAATTCACAGAATGTGGCACTTAAAAGGTTAAAGGCTTCACATTATATAGAGAAATTGAATCCCAGAAAGGTAAAGTTATTTTCCAAGGTTACACTGCTAGCTAGAGGCAGATTTGGGAGCAGAACTCCTTTTTGGATTTTGGCTGATGGCCCTTCCTCTAAAATAATGTCAGTCATTCTGTTTCTTACTGATTCTGTGCTAGCTCTCACACCACTTGGGCTATCAATAGGAAGAGAATTTGTGATGACAATATTTGGCCAAAAAGACACTGATGATACTTGATTTCTGGGTGCCTGAAGGGTCTTGGAAAGTTGAACCTTAAGGTTGAGTTTGCCCCCGTGAATAAAAGAAAAGTGTGAGGGCAAAGTGATAGCAGAAGAGGTTTCAGTGGTGATCCATGGAATGCCATCTGGCCAAGGAAGGAAGCTGGCTTGGTGGAGGGTTGTTAAGGTACTGTGAAAAGGTGGTGTGACTGAAGGATTGTATGCCCTGCAGGTGGCTGAAGAGACATTGAAGTCAAATGGTTCTAGACCATTACTGCCCACTGGAAATGTAATGCAAATCACAAATGTGAACCACAGGTGTAATTTCACATACCCATTTAAAAAAATAAGAAAAAAAAACACAAGTGAAATTAATTGCAGTAATATATTTTGTTGATATTCCAACATATCCAAAATAGTGTCATTTCAGCGTATAATCAATGAGTTATCAATGAGATATTTTACAGTCTTTTAAAAAAGATATGCTGTCTGGCATGTATTCGTACTTTCAGCACATTTCAATTCAGACATGCCACACTTCAAGTGCTCAGTAGCCACATGTGCCCCCCGTGCTTATGTGAAGAGCTCAGCTCTATAGAAACTGAGCTGGAAAGATGGTGCATGGTCATTAGAGAGTGTCCTGCTTGAAACTGAGATTGTGGCGTGTTTTAACCCCAAGATCTGGGAGTGGATTGCTATGGCAGCGTGGAAGATAAGGTATTTGAAGGAGAAAAGACTCAGGTCATAGAGGGCCCATGGTTTTGGAAAAATTATCCATGTTGATATTGAAATCATGAAGGATTATGAAGGAATGGCCCTGGAGACAGTGATAGAGTGTCAGGTGTTGAATTCCTCAAGGGCCCCTAGCGGAAGTGACCCAGAGGTCTGTAAACTCCTGCAGTAAAGTAGCTTGGTCAGCGGTGTAGACTGATGGCCTGTGCCTCAAGCCTGGTGAGGACGTGATGAGAGAGGAGGGTGTAAAACAGCGAGGAAGCTTGTAGTGACCAAGGAGGGTACAAAGGAAGACTTGGCCTCTTCCCTCAGGGGAGAGCAGGATTTCAGTGAGAACCAGAAGTTCTGGATATGAGAACTTCTGCAAAGGTGGGTCTGTGAAGAACAGAAGCACAGAGGAAGGGTGGCAGGAACAGGTTAGGATTTGGAGTCAGATTGCAGGTGTGTAGAGGTCTGCGGGACAAGGATCCAGGTCCTGGGGGATGGCCCTTCTCCACTCCCCAACTGATGGAGGCATGGTCCCTGCTATTTCCCCAGCCCCATAGCCCTGAGCCAGCTCAGGTACTGCCTGTGACCAGCAGGGCAGAGGACCTCAGACCTGAAGTCCCACAGTGTGCCTTCTACCCTTCGTTTCTATTCTGCTTCCTGTTTGAGACATTCCTCAGAGGACGGCACAGTAATCTTGTTCCAGATAAAATGACTTCATCCAGAGTTCATTTTTAAATAATAGGTTTTTCAACAGATAATACATAAAGTGCAAAATTTAAAAGGGACAAAAGCACTTGAGTGGAAAGTTAAGTCCGTCTCCACATCATTGTCATCCAACTGCCCAGTTCCCCTCTCCCCCCGAACATGATTGCTACCATTTCCACAATTCATTTGTAAAAAGTGGCTCCTCTGCCCCCATTCCCTCTTCCTGCCCCTTGCAGGTTGGGATGTGAAGGAGCTGACCTTTTCCACCAAAAAAAAAAAAAAAAAAAATGCATGCTACCTAGGACAGTGGCTTGCTAAGCAAAAGCCTGAACACTTAGCAGCAACTGTGAGCCAGCTGAAGCTCTAAATCCAGATGCAGTCTTTGTGGTTGTGTGGTCGGAAAGCCCTTGATTTCTGGGCTCCAACAGCTGCATATAACTTCAAATCTCTGTGCTTCTTTTAGGGGTGAGTGAACTCTTTATTCCTTCAACTATTCAGCAAATATTCTGTTTCCTTTGTGCAAAGCTACATGCTAAGCACACAAAAGTGAATCCAGCTTGACTGAACTCTATCAGGCATTCGGACTACACATGACCACTACCTGCAGTCCAGTCCAAGCTAGCAACTGGCAGTGGCAGTCTCTCCATATTCAGAAGCCATCAGGATGCTGCAAATGCACTGACACCTATGGTGAGCAGACATTTGATAGAATAAGGACTGTGTGGTCCCCACAGCTTGCTGTCTTATGACTACTCCTCAATCTGGTCACCCACACGTGGAGTCACTGACTTGTATGAAGTCGCAGCAGACATTCCATGAGGGCATGTTCAGCTCTTTTCTCCAGCCCCACCTCATGTCCATCTCCCAGACTGGAGAATGGGTTCCTAGTTTCCTGTATTGAAATCATGCCCATCTGTAGGAAATCTAAAACTTAAGGGAAAATCCCAAAGCTTTCTTGACTCTGTTCTTTCTCCTCCACCAAACTGCAGCATTTTATGTTGCAGTTGTCATGCAGAAGGGAAAGGATTAATTAGGGCAGACTTCATCAGCAGAGGAGAGAGACAAGCAAGGTACTTCATGCTTCTGCAAAAACACAATCAGTACCCCTATACGGTTGTAATTTTTAATTGCTTTTTAAAATGAGAAAAAAAAGTTTTTGCTAATTAAATAATTATTTGGTAGTGACCTTTTGATAAAAAATTGCTTTGAGTCTAAAAATGTCTAGACAGAGTTACTTAATTAAAAAAATTACAGATGAAACTTTATAGAAAATGTGAAATTAAGAAAAGGCTTTGGAAGATTATAATTTCATATTAAACCATATAAGAAATACCATATTGGGTTGAAAGTTCTTAATCTGGTGTGTAGGTACGTGTGTTGTATATATGTGTGTTGTACATCAAAGTGAGATTCTTCCCACTCGAAATACATAGGACTATTTATTGTAAGATGTTAGTAATAGGATAAAACAGTGTGGGGTATAAGGACCCTCTATGCTGTTTTTGCAACTTTCTATACATCTAAAACTATTCAGAAATAGTTTATTTTTTAAAAAAATGTATGAAAGACACTTAAAATCAAATTAGGTACATTCTACAATACACTGAATAGAAACATCTCTGAAATTTTTTTCCCTAAAGTGAAATTCCACTATAAAAAACTTTATAAAAAATTGATGATATATTACATCATTAATTATATCTAATAGTTTTAATTCTAGGAGTACCACCAAAAAGCTTTGATGTGCAAATATATTAACTATAAAATTACATGTAGAATATTTAGTTGCTATAGAAGATATCATTCCTAAGAAAAACAATAAATCTATTTAAAATAAATCTGGTTTCTATATCTGTCAAAATTATAGTATAAAACTATAAATTGGGTTCTATAACTGCACACCTGTAATCCCACCTATCCAGGAAGCAGATGCAGGAGGATCACATGTTCAAGGCTAACCGTGGCAACTTAGCAAGATCCTCTCTCAAAATAAAAACTGAAAAACTAAAACAAAATAATGGGGATGTAACTTAGAGGTTCAGTGCCCTTGCATTTGATTCCCAGTACTACAAAAAAAATAAATTTAAAAATATTTAAAAATTAAAATTTCTTTTTTAGAAACTATGTATTACTTATTTTTATGGTTGAATGGCTATCTCAGGATGCTGATGGGCCAACATGAGGAAATATGGTGACAGTGTGAGTTGTATCTTTCTCTTGTTTTTTTTTTTCTTATAAGTTTTTAAGAGATTAACTATTGATTTCGGCTAAATTTGATTGAAGAGCATCCAGTTTTCCTTGGTTTCCCCTGAACCTGTGGTTTAATATGCTTCCTTTAAACATAATTGCATTCAAATAAAGGACTATTTTTTTTTGTACTGGAGATTGAACCCAGGGATACTTAACCATGAGTCACATCCCAGTCCTTTTCATTTTTTATTTTGAGAAAGGATCTTGCTAAGTGCTTGGGGGTCACTAAGTTACCGAGGCTGGCTTTGAACTTGTGATTTTTCTTCCTCAGCCTCCAGAGCTGCTGGGGTTACAGGTAGATGCCACTGTGCCCAGCAAAAAAGGATTTCAAATGGATATTTTCTTATCATATAAAGAAGTTTCACAGCATGGTACTGGTACCAAAACAGGCATGAAGACCAATGGAATATCAATAGAGGGCACAGAAACAAATCCAATAAGTAACAGTTGTCTCATACTAGACAAAGGTGGCAAAAACCAAAAACATACATTGGAGAAAAAGATAGCTTTTTTTTTTTTTACAAATTCTGCTGGGATAATTGGAAATCCATGTGTAGTAGAATGAAATTTATCTATCTCTCACCCTGCATAAAACTCAAAATGGATCAAAGACCTAGGAATTATGGGGCTGGGGTTGTGGCTCAGCAGTAGAGTGCTCTTCTAGCATGTGTGAGGCCCTGGGTTTGATCCTCAGCACCACATAAAAATAAATAAATAAACAATAGATAATGTGTCCAACTACAATAAAAAATAAAATATTAAAAAATAGACCTAGGAATTAGACCAGAAACACTATTCCTGCTAGAAGAAAATGTAGGCCCAGCATTTCAACATGTCATCTCAAGAACTAACTTCCTTAACAAGCTCAAGAAGTAAAATACAAAAATCAATAAATGGGGTGACATCAAATTAAAAATCTCCTTCACAGCAAAGGAAACAATCAAGGGTGTGAAGAGAAAGCCAACAGAAAGGGAGAAAATCTTTGCCACCTGAGCCTCAGATAAGGCATTAATACTCAGGATATACAAAGAACTAAAAAATTTCATCACTAAAAAAAAAAAAAACCCAGAAAATAACCCAATCAATAAATGGGCAAAGGAACTGAACAGACACTTCTCAAAAGAAGAAATACAAATGGTCAACAAATATATGAAAAAATGTTCAACATCTCTAGCAATTAGAGAAATACAAATTAAGACTACTCTGATATTCCATTTCACTCCTGTCAGTATGACAGTTATCAAGAAAACAAGCAACAATAAGTGTTGGTGAGGATGTGAAGAAAGAGTACGCTCATACATTGTTGGTGGGACTGCAAATCAGTGCCATCCCACTGGAAAGCAGTATGGAGAGTCCTCAAAAAAATGAGAAGTGGAATCACGATATGACCCAGCTATCCCACTCCTCAGTATATGTCCAAATGATTTAGAATCAACATTCTACAGTGACGTGGCCATATCAATGTTTATATCATCACAATTCACAATAGCCAAGCTATGGAGCCAACCTAGACTCCAGATGAATGGATAAACAAAACGTGGTATATACACAATGGAATATTATTCACCCACAAAGAAGAATGACTTTATGACATTTGCTGGTAAATGAAGACTATCAGGCTAAGTGAAGTAAGACAATCTCCAAAAGTCAAAGGTCAAGGGTCTTCTCCAATAGGTAGAACCTAATCCAAAATAAGGGGGTGGGGTATAAGAAAGATCAGAGGAGTAGACTAAGGGGAATAAGGGAAGGGAGGAGGGATGGGCTGGGGAAAGACAGTGGAATGAATCCAACCTAACTTTCCTATGTATATATAGGATCATGTACATTCATGGGACACTAATTTTAAACATAAACTTTAAATAAATAGCAAAAGATCAGTAGAGCAGAGGGAAGGGAACATGAGATGGGAGGAGGGGAGGGAAAGGGGAAATACTGAATTAGAAAAAATTATACCCATACTTGTATAATGATGTCAAAACAAATTCAATTGTCATGTGTAACTAAAAAAAAAAAAACTCAATAAAAACAAATACACAAGTTCCAACGTAGTTAAGTAGGTGGATTGTACAGATAATGGAAGAGAAGTAATGATAATCACAAAATTTGATTTGATGTTTCTTTGTGCTTTATTGTTAAGCAACATTTAGCTGAAATCTTTCTCGACAACAAAAAAGCTATCAGAAATATAGTTAATATGGTTTTCAATTTGAAAGAAACTTAGGTACAATATATCCCACGACCTCATATTGTGTGTGAAAGGGCCTTTAACTTCAATACCCTCCGTCTAGAACTCTCTGCCTCCTGACCTTCCCAGGGCTGGAACCTGGTCATTTGAAGTCTTAGCTCAAAGTCAACCCCTCCCTGTTCCTCATGGTCTATCCTGACTCTGTTGGTTTTCATCATGGCACTTACCATAGTGGAAATGCTCTCCGCTGGTGTTGTTTGCTTTCCTTGTTTATCACCTCTCTGTTTCCTCTTTGGGAGAGGGAACTTGTCTGTCTTGCTCTCCACTATATTATTTCTTTGCTGGAAACAGTGGGACATAGTAGGATGATGGTTAAATGTCTGACATTGAAATACATGTCTTCGGGCAGTTATGTGCTTATAATTGCTGATGGACAAAAGGCCAGAAAGATCCCACCATGAATGAATAACAACCTCCAGTTACTGAAACCTTCTCTCATTCTTTGCTCGAATTTCTTTAGACACATAAATTACAGTTAGGATGTGATAAATGATACAACTTTATAGAAAAATGATAATTAAAGTAACATTTTGTCTGCAGAACATATTGATGTCTTAGGTCCCTTCCTTCCTTCCTTCCTTCCTTCCTTCCTTCCTTCCTTCCTTCCTTCCTTTTTCTTTCTTTCTTTCTTTCTTTCTTTCTTTCTTTCTTTCTTTCTTTCTTTCTTTCTTTCTTTTTGTCAGTAGAAGAAAGATGACTTTGGAGAGGATGAAGAACAGGCAGCCTTGGGGTAGGATTGTTGGGTCGCAGGCATAGTCACCTCTTGTTCTACCTGTGTATTCTCAGAAGACAGGCCAATTTGCTGTTCTGCCATTTTCACCCAGAGGTGGATTCAGTCTGCTCTTGACTTTGGACCAAAGAAGTTTGTCCATTTGCCCAGGATCAGTCCTCTTTGGTCTGGGTGGACCAGGCGGGGAAGGATCTCTGGCCCTCAATCTTTGTCTTTCTCCCATAGTTAGAACCCCACTGTGGTGGCTTGGCCACTTCACTGCCTTGTATAGGAAGCTATCACAGACTTGCTGGGAGCTGAAGAAGAAGTGCAGGAAGGAGAGTGTGATTGTTGCCACCAGCTCAGCTGAGAGGAGATTGAGAGGCCTCAGCTGTTGGTACTTCCTTCAGTAATTTTACAGGGTACCATTCATCTTAGAGGAGACTTGTAATAAATGCTAATCTCAGCAGGTAAATGAAGTCACAAACTAAGATCACAGGAGACCTGTGGTAAGCAGATAAGCATCTACTTAGCTGGAACAGTTTCCAATTTACCTTTTTATTGGCATCCTCTGCCTCCTTTTTTAGCGCTACTGGTAAGCCCATGTGACCTTTGCACTTCTGGGGCATTGTTTAGTGCACAAGGTTAGCTCACCTCAGGCTGACGTGGACATTACTAATTGTGATCCTTGGTGTGGAAGGTGTTTTCCTAGGATCACTGGTTCCTTCTAGTGACAGCATCAGGACCATCCAGAAATGTCCTTATGCCACAACTGATGAAGCGAATAAAGCAAAATACAAAGGGTTGAGAAATGTCTACTAGATGGAGCACGTCGATTTTCATTGACTAGAAGTGACAGGGTAGTTAGTTGGTCAGGGTTATCAGATAACTCAAGAAGGCATTCAGGAAATGAATGGGGAGCGGAAACCGAACTGATGTGCATCGATAGCGAATGAGCAGCTTTATTTGACAGAAGGGAAAGTCTTTGCCAGAATTGAACTATGTCTCTGCTAGACAAAAATAAGTAAGAGGGAACAAGGAACAAGCTCAAAAGCTGAAGAAAGTAGTCCACTGCTTGGCAAATTACTAAACAATTAATAAGAATTTATAATGTTCATAAAAAGACTTTCCTGAGATATAATGAGTGGTGAGGTGTCTCTGGCACTATCCTGTGGCTCTGAGTATTTGTGGGCCACTCCTTGCCAAGCTGTGGGCATTTCTGTTCCAACAAATGTGGCACTGAGAAGGTTGATGGGATATTGAAGTTTTTTTTTTTAATCTTATGTTGTTTAATGTTATGGCTCTGAAATGTTATTCTTCTTTTCAAAATAAGGTCCTCCTCCATTTCTTCCTTCTTTATGAATTAACCCATAATAATAATAATAATACTTTCTAACCTTTGTATTACCAGATTACACATTATTATACAATAAATCACTTTTTTAAGATTTATTTTCAGCTTTTGGAAGAAATCTTTAGTATCTTTTCAGGATTAAATTAATTTTTTTGAAAAATTACTTTAACTATACATTTCTGATTTTAAAAATTAATGCATGAACGTGGTAGAAAGAAGACTATTAAAAGGTGGCAAGAGACAAAAATGTAAATTATTCATTGTCTTACTTCTAAGGTAAATATTTAACCTTCTGTGGTGAGAATTTTTTTGACATTAAAAGTTCTTTTCCAAACATGAGTTTGGGGCTAGGGGTACCAGGGGTAAGAGCACTTACATAGCACACAAGAGGCCCTGGATTTGGTCCCCAGCACGAGAGAGAGAGAGAGAGAGAGAGAGAGAGAGAGAGAGAGAGAGAGAGAGAGAGAGAGTGTTTTAACAATAGCAGTCATTTTTTAAAAAAACAAGATTTGAGTGACTATAATTAGCAAAGGGAATAGTTGTTTGTTTGCTTTTTGATAAAATCTTGGGCACCTTAACTTGATACAAAGTGGCAGAGAATAATTGTTATGTATCTGAGATGGCAGATCTGTGGGATTCTGCTGCAAATGCACATGTGCCCCCTGTGTCTGTACTGAAACGTGAACCAAGAGGTCTCAATTCACTTTTGTAAAATAAATTGATAAGAACCACATTTGTGTTTGATCCTAGCATGGGAAACTTGAGAATCAAATGAGATAAATATGTTCCATCAAACAACAGTGTAGGTACAGTACTGAGTCCAGCCTAAACTGCTGCATTTGTCTGTGACTTAGCCTCCTTGTGAAACTCAATGTGAATTGAACCTACTTTAGAAACCTAGCTCTCATCATAGTCTTTGCCTGGCAGGAAAGGTTGGTGAAGACAGCATCACTTTGGGTGACCAGGAAGTAATCTTGGGGGAATCCCACTAATGCACTGAGTCCTACCTCGAACTCTGAGCTGGGTTTTAGTGACCATGAAAAAAAACAAAACAAAACTTTGAAGCTATCAAAATGATACAATGGTTCTTCTTTCTAACATTTTGAATATTCTTTTAGCAAAGCTACTTTAAAAAAATTTTCTGATCCCATGTTTGTTTTTTATCAAGAAACGGAAGTGGATAGTGGTATTATGAATTGATCCCAAGAGGAAAAATTCTCTGAAATGTAGGTGCTTTAATCAGATAGTTGGAGATGCTCCTATATTCTGTTCCATCTCCTGAGCTCAAAATGTCCTGTTGTTGAGCCGAGTGAGATGTTACTGCTGCATGGTGAGGTTAGTGCTGTGCTTCCTGACCTGCCTGCTCTGTTGGTAAACCTGAAACCATCATGGCAAATACGTTCATTTGCTTCTCCCCTGAAATGTGTTCTCCATTTTTACCTCCTGCAGATAAAACTGACAGGTCCTTTTCCTGCCAGCCAAAAAGTGATGAGAACCAGGTGGGAGATACAGCTTTTAAAATGTAGTTTTAATTTGCTTTGAGTCTCATAAAGTAGGCTGAGTCACAGACAAGCTGCGGGCCTCACCAGATCACTCCATGACCTCACTTTCCTCCTGGCAAAGCTCTCTCAGTGCAATGTGGAGATATCGTCCATGGAGTATACGAAACAGCTTGCTGGGGAGGAGCGGGACTGTGAGCTTGTAAAGCTGTCAAGTAACATCACCGTAGTCCATCAGTAACTGGTCTCACTGACCCACTTAGGTTGTAGGTAATGAAGGTCTGGTGACAGAGAGGTGTGGTCTTAGAATTGATGAAAGGCTGTGTTGACTCCTCCAGTTTCCTAAAATGGATACTTAGCATGAAACCACTGAAATCTCCAAGATGATAATTGACCTCATGGTTGTGCACGGAGACCTCTATTTTAGATCCTCTCCAAATACCTCCCTTTTCTTTTTAATTATTATTGCCATTGCAGACAAATATTATGGCAGACAGATTTAGATGGGTTTCAGGAAGAGTGGTTTAATTGTGGCTTTGCTTCTAACAGCCGTGTGGCTTCTCGAATGCCATTTAATCTGTCTTGGTCTTATCACCCTCATGCTGATATCTCAGATGCTTTTTCAGATTCTGTGGTCCAGTCAAATAATGTCAAAGCTCTGCCCATAAAAAGCTGTCTCTCTGTGATTTAATACTTTCTCTTTTCTGCAGGGCAGGGCACTTCCCAGACAGGATTACAATCTTCTTGGTCCTTCCAAACCACCTGCAAAACACCACCCTCCCTCAAGACTATGACCTCCACTCAGGCAATTCTGTAGTATAACCAGGATGAGGACCACTGGCAAAGATCTAGGCTCAGGGACTCAGCACTGTGAAACCTTCCTGTTTGCACACCTTCTCATTCTTAAGTCAGGACAATTTTACTGTTAAGAAAATAACTACTTTTATCATTTAATCCTCACAAAAGTTAAGGTCTGCCATTTTCTCTTGGTGGGACTTTTCTGAATATTCTATGTCGATTCAGTACCCATTTTTTTCCTTATTTATTTTTCCTCTCTCACCATCCATCCACACTTGACCCACAATTCAGAACAACAACAATGACCAAAAAAAGATCCATTAAAAGTGGTTGACTTCAATCTATGAGCTATCAAATCTCTCTCTGTAGCAATAGTTCTCAAACTATGTCCTAGGAGCAGCAATGTCACCAATACCTGGGAATTTGTGACAAAGACAAATTCTTAGGCTCTTCTTTGGACCAGAAACTGGAGGCGGGCCCTAGCAATCTCTGCTTCACATGCCTTGTAGGTAATTCTACATGCTAATGTTTGAGAGCTGTTCTAGAAAGATTTTTCAGACAGATTTTTTAAATTGTGCTTAGATGCTTTTGAATTAATCACGGTTTGAACTTACTTGGTCTGGACACAGGAGGGATGTCACACTTCTAAAGGAGATGTTTCTCAGCCTTTCTATCTCGCTGCTCTTTAGAAGTTTTGACATTCTTTTCTGCACCTTGAAGACCTAGTTATATCTCTGCCTATTTGTACACTGAAATTACCTATTTTAGTCATGGGTTCTATGATCCCAGAAACTTTGATCACCAGTGCTATTTCAATGATCTGTTATGACACAGGATATAAAATAGGCAGAACAGTGACTAATAAAACACTTATTTCATTTCCACTTCTTCATTTGTTTATTTTTATTGGACCATCCAGATGGCATTCTTCTTGCTTTAGAACATAGACACAGATTATTTTTTTAAGTTATTCTTAAGCAAATGGAATTATTTTGTAATAGACCCAAAGGTTGCTCTTGTCAAGAAAGGAGTTTTTACAAAGTTGAGCACTCTATGGAAGAAAGTAGTGAGCATATGGTAATATCAGAAATTAAATAATGAAGGAGAGGATATGGGTATCTGGTCCAAAGTGAGGAAAGGTCCAGAGGCAGGAGTTGACTGAAAGTCTCTCTGTCTCCATGCTTCCAAGTCAGTATTCTTTGCATGAAACATCACTGCTTTTAGAGACCATGCAGTGTACCTAATTGGTTGGATCTTTGTCAAGAGTTTGATCCAAAGGACTTTTGAAATATATATAATACATTCTCAAGTTCTGTCAAAGGCAGCACAGAGCCTTCTTTAACTCCCTCAAGCCTTCTCACCTTTGTCAAGTTGCACCAGGAAATTCAAGGTCTAGCCAGAGGCCCCCAAAGAGTTAAAAACCCAACCAGCCTGCAGATTAGTAGAAACTAATGTCAAAAACAGATGTTTCTCTGCAGGCCTTGCTGGATTCATAAGTCAGGATAAAACCAGCATGTATGCATGCATATACATTAAAAAAAAAAATCTTGGCTGGAGTTGCAGGGGGAATGAAGTGTCTCCTCATCTGCAATTCCTCTTCAGGCCTTGCTGGTTGGGAGCACTGTGAAGGGCTCCCGGGAGACAGGTGGCCCTGACACTGGAGCCATTAACTCAGAATGCCCTCTAATCCCTTGTTTTCATTGTTGGTGTTCCGGCCGAGCTGCCCGCACAGAGCCTGCCCGTTTTCATTGGCTTCGGGGATTGTTGTTGGAGTGGCTGACAGCTGTCTGCCAGGCTGTCTGAAACTGCCTTCCTGTGCTCTCCGCTGCTGCTCCACTTCACAGCACTATTGTTCCTGTTGAGCCTTTTTCTAAAAATCTTTCCCAGCTGTATCCTGATATGGTAAACCACTTAAATTAGCTCCAGATTGCTGTGTTTATTTTACGTTAGATAAGCGACAAAATACAGTCCCAGCAGCAGGCCAAGAGGAGGGTGGAAGTAGGGGGATGGGGGTCAGGGGACACGAGGTCTTTTTCAACATGAGGTAGAGTTCCCAGACCAAACTCTGAAAAGGCACAAGTTTGATGCTCCTGCCATTTTTTACATGACCTCGACGGGCTGGCTGAGCAGTAAGTTTGGATCTAAGCAGCACCTTGTAATCCAGAAAAGAAAATCAAAACCCCAGCATGAAGCATGCTAGATAGAGCTAAATTTCTATTATCAGAATTTCTCTGATTTCTATGATCAGATCGTGCCAGCTGTCCAGATGCCATGTATGATGTTCTGATTTCCACAGAAATCCTAGCCCCTTTTAATTGCCCTCTGGTACTGCAATGCATAATAACTGAAGGACCCCAAAATGGTTCAAGTTTGCCAATCTCCTTATATGCTCAGCATTTGAAAATGTTCTCTTCCCTGCTGTAGTTTAAAGCTAGAAATCCAAAGATGTTGAGTCACTAGCATAGATATTTTTCACACAGCTGCAAGTGAAAATTCACAATGGACTTGGCCCCTGTTGCTTGTTCTTGGCCATCTGTGCAACACTCTGACCGTGGCCTCTCTGCTGTGGCATTGACTTCTGACAGGGGCCCTCCATTTCTGAATATTTAACAAAAAATATTTTTCAGATATAATAGATACTATCCTAGAACAAAGATGCTGGCCCTTGTGATTTTTAGGAATAAACCCAAATAAAATATGAAATATAAACTTCCGAATGCTTCAACTCAGCTAACGCACACAAGCAAGTGCCAGCAACCAGCTGAGTTATGGTGGTTATTAGAGTTTTATCTCCGGTAACTCAAGACTCCCCAGGAAACATCTCATGACTTGCTCCAGTGTGACTGGGCCTCCTATCCCCACTATGAACCAAAGTTCTGGAAGCCCTTTCTAACGTGTTGAGAGATGGAAGGGAAGAGCAGGAGGGGTCAGGAGGAATAAAATGCCCTTGGAAACTGCCTCTTAGTTTCCTTTTGGGAAAATAAACTTGCTGGGTAATAAAAAGGTACAAAGTCAACCGTAAAAGAAAGATTACCCTGCTGAGGCCTTTGGCCTCTGAGGAAGGTTCCTTGTCTTCCATATCTCAGTCTAGCATGGGTTTGCAGGGCCTCCATGTTACCTTTGTTCCCCAGTTTTCATCTCTGACTCCTTTTTGGCCCTTGATTGTACAGTCTTATATTTTCCCCCAAGGGCCAGGCTTTCTATAAATGTGTTCCTGGAGAGCAGAGATGTCATATTGATCCTGTCTTGACTGTAGGTCTTTAATTAAGGTATTTCAAATATTTGTTTCCTTTTTTATTCTTAACCTGACATGAGGATATCACTTATTACACTTTTGTGTTACTTCAGACAAAGGCTTAAAAAAAAAAATCAAGGCAAACATCCCAAGTTCCCTTGGTCCCTCCTCATTAAAATCATGGACACTTGTGCTGGATAAAATGGAGTAAGTCAATCAAAACCTGTCTTTCTTACAACTGAAAACTCTGGCTAATACAGAAGGCAACTACCCGAGGCTTCTTAAAAGCAAAAAATAGCGGGTGAGTGGCAAATGAGGAATGAAGTCAGATCCTTACTAGTTCCTTGCAACAGGGATAAGTTCTGTGGGACTAGTTTTTCCTCCTCTATCTCCAGACTTTGACCTAAGGGCAGGTGGAGATTATGGAAAAAAGTAGCAGGCATCAGCAGCAAAAGCTCCCGGAGAAACTCCTTATTTCAAACCAGCAGTTGAAGAAAGGGATCCCTTGCTGGAAAATATCAGGGAATTCCTGTTTGTTTCTTTTTTTATTTTTTTTTCCCCCCATGACCTTGTCCCAACTCAAGCCCCAGTTGAGGACCTGTATTGCTGTTGTGGTGAGGTTTGGGGCGTCTAATTCCCAAAAGAAGACCCCTAGTTCTAAGCACAGCAGAGAAAAAGTCTCATTTTTCTCTTTCTTTTTCTTTTCTCACCTCTCCTCTTTTCTTTTTCCCTCCCTCCCTCCCTTCCTTCCTTCCTTCCTTCCTTCCTTCCTTCCTTCCTTCCTTCCTTCCTTCCTTTCTCTGCTTTGCTTCCAACAGCAGCCTCAGTTATCCAGAAGTGTGTGACTAAAATCAGGCACTAAAACCTGAAAGAAACCATGTAAAGGGGCCCTGGGAAAATCTAAATAGAGGAAAGAAATGGAGAAGAGGATCCCGAGATGCTGTGTGTGAGCCAAGTCCCAGGCTCACCTCTTTGCTGTGCATATACTGCACAGTCCTGAGGAGGTAAAGCCAAAACTTTGAGAACTCAATTGCCTTATAGCCACTGCCAAGTCCTACACCAGCTCCTGAGTGATGCACACACAGGCAAATCCAGACATCGTAGCAGACACTTTACATCTAAGTGACATTCGAATCACTGACAACAGAAAGTCAGACAAAACTTATGGTCTGAATCTAACTGAATTGAGTGCCTGCACAAACAATAAACAAATATCAAAACCCTTGAGAGGATTTTAACAAGATCTAGAGTCTCAGAACATATATTCAAAATGTACCAGGATACAATCCAAAATTATTCATCATACAAAGAACCAGTACTCAAAGGAAAAGACTAAAAATAAATGGCCAACTTTGAGGTGACCTAAATATCAGAGGTGTGAGACAAAAACTTGCTTGTAGTCATTATCACCATTCTCCATGGGGTAAAGTGGAACATTCTTGAAACAGGTGGAAAGGAGTTCTCAGAAAGAAATAGAAGCTAAAACCAAACAAATGAATAAACAAAAACAAATGGAAATTTTGTTTCCAAATTGTAACTGAAAAAGTACAGTATCTGAAATTTAAAATTCACTGTAGGGCCCAATAACTGAAATGAAGATGATAATGGAAAGAGTCTGTGAACTTCAAGATGAATTAGTACTAACTATACATCATGAAGGACAGAGAAAAAAAAGGTTAAAAAAAAGGCTGAGCTTCAGGGACCTATGGAACATTACCAAATGGTCTAATATTTATGCTATTAGAGTTCCAGAAGGAGAAAATAAATCTTAGTGCAGAAAAAATAATGAAGGAACAACATCTGAAAACTTCCCAAATTTGGTGAAAGATGTGTATAGATTCAAGAATTTCAGCAAAATCCAAACTGGATAAACTCAAAGAAAACTATACCAATGTCATAACCAAACTTCTGAAAACCAAAGATGAAGAAAATATCCCGAAGGCAGCATTTGTATTTGGAGGGATTTACCAAGAGAAATAAAAATATGTTCATACAAAAATTTATACACATATGTTCATAGCATCTTTATTGAGAATTGATATAAACTGAGGGGGAAAACACCAATGCAACTACTGAACTGCTCAGTAGCATAACTAATGTTTACTACATGTTTACATGGACAAATTTCAAATGCATTCTGCTGAGTGGAAGAAGCTAGACTCAGACAATTATACACTGTGATTTTAAAAAACATGACATCATGGAAAAGACAAAACTTTCAAGATGGAGAAAATATCAGTGGTTGCCAGGGATTAAGGCGGGTGAGGGGCTTGACTACAGAGATGTGGCACAGGGAGTTCTCCTGGGGTGATGGCATGTTCCATACCTGGACTGGGAAGGTAGTTTTATGACTCTATTTATCAGAAGTCACAGAAGTTGCACACAAAACAAGTGAGTTTTATTATATGTAAATTAAACAAATGGAAAAGAAATCACCAACACACCATTTCATATCTAATAGGGTTAACATGTTTTCACGACTGCAAGAAGTGTGGAAAAGATTCGTATAGTCTCTTATCTATTTTGAAGTCATTTTCCACTTGATTCCATATTTAACCTTCCAGGAAGCCAAAAAAATGGAATAAACAATGAGGCAGTCTCTTTCAATACAGACAAAAAAGCTTTTCAAAAAAGGACTTTGGTGTTTCACATGCCGGGCACATGTTTTGGAGGGTCAGCTTACTACAAAGGCCCCAATGAGAAATTGAGATATCAAAGTAGTGGGCTGTAAGAGAAAGAGAGACACATTGACTCCAGAAAAGATCTACTGTTTTTAAAAGAAGTCAAGTCAATGTGATGGACTAATGAAAACAAGAACAAAGAATCTGCCATGTTCTGGAAGGTCTGGGTTTTGATAATTAAGGTGGTATTTAGAATGCCCTGTCTAGAGCAGTCACATATGTGGTACTGAGATGTATCCTTGCTGGTATATTCTGAAATATATATGGAGTGGGCAGGCTGGGATTGTTTTCATGAAGCAGATTGTGTGTGTTCTTGTGATACCAGGAACAGGATTCTTGAATATAGGATTCCTTCTGTAATGCGCCTCTCTCATCCAAAGGGGAAGACAGACAAGATGGGTGCTTAATTGCAGTGAGATTCTACCAGGCGATCCCGCTGCCCTTTAAAGTTATATCATTCCTCTGCTTCCTCTTACATCGTTATGGGTCTTACCAGCTTTTTATACACAAATGTATTTTTTTTTAAAAAAAAACTGTTGGTTTTAAGAAACTTTTGACCTATATTCTCATATTTTTCTGTAAAAGTTTTGTAGTTTTCACTTTTATATTTAGGTCTTTGATCCATCTTTCTTTTTAGTTTCTCATACAATATTGCTTTATCAAGATATAATTCACACACCACAAAATTCACCCTTTTAAAGTGTACAGTTCACTGGTTTGAAGTATATTCACAAAGTTGCATAATCATCACCAGTACCTAAACTCCAGAATGTTTTATCAGCCCCAAAAGAAATCCCATACCCAGGATTTCTGGGTTACTACCAAGTTCCTCACTTCTTAGTCCCTAGCAATTACTATTCTACTTTCTGTATGTACAGATTTTCCTATTCTGGACATTTCTTTTAAATGGAATTATATAATATGTAGTCTCTTACGTCTGACTTTTTTCACTTGGCATGATGTTTTCAACTGAAAACAAGGTTTACCCGTTCTGTTGCATGAATCTATACTTCATTCCCTTTTACTGATGAATCATGCTACTTTTATTGGTGTCTCTTGATGCAAACATTCCTCATTTTCTTTATCCATTCATACATTAACAGACATTTAGTTTATTTCCACTTTGGTATCAGGGCGCTGTTATGAAAAATGTTACTATGAACATTCATCTACAAGTTTTGGTGTAGACATGTTTTCATTTCTCTTGGGTACATACTTAGGAGCGGCACTGCTGTATTGTATGGAAACTCTGTGTTTACCTGTCTGAGGAGTCACCAAACAGTTTTCCAAAGCAGCCATATAATGTTGCATTCCTACGAGCAATGTAGGAGGCTTCTGGTTTGCCCATATCCGCACTACTGCTTGTCACTTTCTGACTCTCATTTTCTAGTCACCCTGGTGGATATGAAATGGCATCTCTTGTGCTTTTAGTCTGTACCTCCTTAGTGACTAATGATGTTAAGCATCTTTTCATGTGCCTATTGGCTATCTATCTTCTTTGGAGAAATGTCTATTTAAAATCCGTTGCTTACATTTAAATTGGTTCTTTGTCTTGTAGTTATTGAATTATATGTATGCTGTAAAGTAGGGGTTGGTCAAATGTGGGTTTTTTGTTTTGTTTTGTTTTGAACACATATACATATCCATACTCTAGCATCATTTGTTGCAAAAATCTACCCCCCACACATTGGTTTGTTTGGCACCTTCAATAGGAATCAAATGGCCATTTGAATGTGGTTCTTTTATTGGGCACTTTGTTCTATACCGTGATGTTTTGATTACTATAGTTTTATGGTACTTCTTGAAATGGAGTAGTGTAATTCTTCCAACTTTGTTCTTTGATGTGAAAATTGATTGCAATCCTGGGATTAGCCTCACTTGATCATCGTGACTGGTGGTCAGAGCCATTCTACCACCCCCTCCTCCAAAAGATGTTCATGTCCTAAAGCCTGGAAACTATGAACATGTTGTTATATGGCAGACCAAACTAAGGTTTCTAGTAAAATGGCCTTAAAATGAGAAGATTATTCTGGGTTATTTGACTGGGCCAGGGTGATCACACATGTCCTTAAAAGTGGAAGAGTCAAGCAGAAGAGGAGTTTAGAGCGATAGGTAGGAGTTACACTGAACTGCTCTTGGTGACTTTGAAGACGGAGGAAGGAAGCTGTGAACATCTCTAGAAGCTAGACAGTCAAGGAAATGGATTCTCCCTAGAGTGTCTAGAAGGGATACAGCTGTCCACATACCTTAATTTTACCCAGTGGACCTGCATCTGACTTCTAACCTATACAGCCATAGGATAATAAATTTGTGTTGTTTAAACAGTTAAATGAGAGGTAATTTGTTCTAGCAGCAACATGAAGCT